>NC_089801.1:66749109-67049109 GCF_029633855.1 Hoplias malabaricus
AAGAAAGAAAGAGAGAGAGAGAAAGAAAGAGAGAGAAAGAAAGAAAGAAAGAGAGAGAGAGAAAGAAAGAGAGAGAGAGAAAGAAACAGAGAGAGAGTGAAAGAAAGAGAGAGAGAGAGAGAAAGAGAGAGAGAGAGAGAGAGAGAGAGAGAGAGAGAGAGAGAGAGAGAGAGAGAGAGAGAGAGAGAGAGTGGAGAAAAGAGAAAGTTAGGCTCTCCCTACAAATCCAGAAAACCCCAAACAAACCTTCAGGGGCAAAATACAAGTGAAAATTTCATAGAAAATTCATGTCACAGTTTTGAAGCATTACACTTCAAGCAGGTGAATATAAAAGCTTTAGAAAGAGCATTAAACAAATGTTGCAGGCAAATTGCAGGCAAAAATAGGTCATGGCTTACCACTTTGTGCCATCATTCACAAGAGAATTTTCAAACAGTTCAAAAAGAACTTTCATTATTACAAGAAGGGAAACAGATGACGTCATTCATTATGTTTTGTTTTTATTGCATTTTACATCATGTCCCAACTTTTTTTTAATGGTTTTATAATAAGATTTTTTTTTTTATATAATGGGGTTAAAAACAGAAATTGTTTTACCGTAGAGTTCTTGACTTTTGCACAGTACTGTCTAATATCGTCTGATATTGTCTTTGCTTTTATTGGGAATTTTCTCAAACAATGTCTAGTTATTAAAAACACAAGGAAAAGGGTCAGAAGTGTGGAATATGTAAGATTTAATCATAATAACAATATGTTGTCTCTGCAGCATTAAAAGACAATTCAACTCTTACTGCAAGAAAAACTCTACCACTTAAACTGTATTAGAGGGTTTGTGACACACTTCGCATTCAGAGAGGCCTAGAAACGTATGTGTGTGTGTCGTACAGCCTCTAAGAGGGTTTAAATGAAGTCCTTCGTGGCCTCTTGTTCTTTTGTTCCTTTTGTGTTGGGAGAAGAAGCCGTGGTCTTCTGAATGCAGCTCAAATCCTATCAGCCACGCTCTCCAGTGAACAGAGTCAATTATGAGCCCCACTCACTGACACACACTGTAAGGAGTAGTTCCAACAAATATGCTAACAATGCAAGCTAACACTGCTAACACTTAATGAAGCCTTAATGAAGGTGGCTACTAAGCAGTTTCTCTAAGTTACACACCAGCCTTGTTTACTTAAGAAATTATTCAGTGGATTTGTAAGTTGTGCTTACTTTTTGGTCACGACGTTGCTGTTTAGCTTGTTCCATTTTAACATCGGGGTCTTAAATCTTAATTCCTTTTGGTGTGTGTGTTTGTGTGTGTTTGTGTGTGTGTGTGTGTGGGGGGGGGGTTCTGATCTGTTAGCTTAGCATCTGGACAGTTTTGTTGTTGCCTCCTCGAGTGTTAGCATTTATTTTTTACTTAAACACAGTGCTCACAACCCAGTCTCACACTTACTCGTGATATAGTCACATATATAGGGGACTGCAATTCCTGACATAGTCGCATATTTTCGACATTTTATGCGACAATATCACAATCATAAGTGAATGGGTAATTACCATAGAAACACTATGCGACAGTAACACAAAAACTCCTCCTCATTACAGGCGTCATTACTCATAACATAGAAAAAGGCATAATGCGAATTACATAACGTAGGTTCTTATTCCAACAAAGGCATTAAGTATTTTATTATAATATTTCTCCAAAGCAATGCTTATTATTGGTGTCCTACTTTAGCTTTAACTCTAACAAGAACATTTCTTTCACTTAACGTTATTTTGACTAATTTTCACAAGGTTAATACTGAAAAGGACATTTCGATATTTTAGCAAATAATTACTTAGTAACGTTATATTTTCTGTAAATAAAAATAAGAGTGTGGTATTAATGGATGGTGATGACGCCTTAATGAGGAAGAGTTTTCGTGTTACTATCGCATAACACGGCGCACGGATATGACGGTTCCTATGGTAATTACCCATTCACTTATGATCGTGATATTGTCGCATAAAATGTCAAAAATATGCGACTATGTCACGAACTGCAGTCCCCTATATATGTGACTATATCATGAGTAGGTGTGAGACCGGGTTGGTGCTCAGTACATTCAATTTGATTTACTAGTAACTCGTTAAGGTGTTCTTTTTTGGCCCAGTATTTAGGTTTTTCAGCATTTGTGTTGGGCTGTTCCACTTCAGCTATTATTTTGCAGGTAGCCATCTTTTTTTAATTATTATTTATTTATTTAAGAATGTTTTTGAATTTTTTTTAGCAAAAGTGGCTAATACTGAACAATTGCAAGGGCCACTACAACCATTAATGCTAGCTGCTATGATTATCCTTTTATAGTGCTTTTCCACTGCATGTTACCTACTTGTCAAGGCTTGGTTCTACTCTGCTTTTTTGCTTTGCCAATAGTCAAATTTAGTACATGGCACCTGGAACTGTACTTTTTAGTCTTTGCTCACTTGTGGTTCCAAGCAAGGTAGGTACAAGAGCACAACATTTAAACCTTGTAGCGCGCTGGTTAGCCAAAGACACTTGTCAATCACACCAAAATACACACCTCCAACAAACTAGTCATTTGTTAAATCTCCAAGCTACAGTGTTGTTTTTGTCCGACTCACAATGGCAGCTTAGGGCACCTAACTGTGTTGGAGAGCCGAGCTGAGTACATACCCTGCAGTGGAAAAGAGACATCTGGTTTAGGACTAATTTGGGAAACGGCAAAACCACATAATTGTTTCATAATAAATATTTAGCCTTGCTAATATCTTTGTTAATATGAATGCAAAATACAGGGTGGTAATGGTGGGGTAAATAAGAATCAGCATCTTACTCCAAGGTGTTTGATCTGTATAATTCTAAAGGCAAACCCTTATATTCAAAGAGTTGTCAAACAAATCTCAAGTGGAGTAGTGTGAATCCTTCTATCACCACCGCTTTTCTCTGAGAAGGATCATTAGGCTGGATTATTGTTTTTCAGCTCTCAGAATGGGATTAAAGCAGATTAATTAACTTCAGGAGTCTTAGTCCAGTTTAATCCCTCTTAAGGGGAACTTTTATCAACTATAGCATGTTATTTACTGTTTTGTTTTTTGCTTTTGTGCATGCTGTATCTATATGTACTGATAAATGAACTATAATGGAAGAAACACTTAGAAATAAACATGCATTTATAATTTAATATTGATTTATTATGTGAATTGTTGATGTTCAATTTTTATCTCAACTTTACCTCAATTTTTTATATAAATCGACTTGCATTATTTTAAGTTGTGCCAATTACCTCTAATACTATCTCTCCTGACCCCTCTCTCGCTCTCTCTCTCTCTGTTTCTCATTTGACATGTTGACCCATCCCTAACAGATGTGGCGTGTCTGAATACATCAACATTAACCAACACATCCTCTGCATCAGAATATAACCGTTACCCATCCTTCCCCATTCACCCAGAGAAAGAACGCAGGGGAGAGAAGAAAGAGAAGAAAAGAAAGCGGCAGCGTGAGGGAGGGGCAAACAAGTGTAGGGAGGGGCCCAGGGACTGCGAGGGGTCACAGCTTCAAGGGGCTTCACTGTTTTTATTGACTCCCGGCGAAGCAAATAAGCAGATTGTGCGATCCGTTATGGACACGAGGGGCATTCACCGCTTCACCACCCCCTTCAGAAAGAGAGTGACAGAAAGGGAGAAAGACAGAGAGAAAAGAGACAAAAAGAAAAGACCCCCAACCAGGAGAGAATCTGAACAACTGTCCCCACAACTGTCCAGGTGAAACTGGGGATGAGATAACAATTGTGAGACAGAGAGAGAGAGAGAGAGAGAGAGAGAGAGAGAGAGAGAGAAACTAAAGATGACAGTGCATAAAACCTTAAATATAAGTAAAATGCAAAAGAGAAAGAGAGACTTGGAGTGAGATATCAAAGACAGAAAGAAAACATTTGGTTAGAAGTGAAAAAGAAGAAGAAGAACTTCCCAGATGAATAAAATGAAGACGGAATTGGAAAAAGAAAAGGTACACAGAAGGAGTGGAAGAGAGTGAGAGAGATGAGCAGGGGGATGATAGAAAGAGGGGGAGTGACGGATGTTTTTTGGGAACGTCAGAGGACAAAAGCTCCAGAAGGCCCCTTGGTCAGAAAAAAGAGCAAGTGATTGGTTGTTGGAGCTTGAGAAAACCTTAAAGAAAGAGAGATACAAAATGTCTGAAAGTAAACGATTGGGAGGAAGAACGAGCGAGGCCATGAAGCCACTCTGTATTGTCTAATCATCATTCTTCACCAAACTACACACTTCAGAGATTCTGATAATAAATTCCCACAAATGTAGTAGTTCAGTGGAAAATGGAGTCTACAGAGTGTGACTTGACTGACCTTAGCAGCATGTTTTACATACTTCTTTATAAAAATGACTATGTATGTGGGACTAGGCATTATTCAATCATTTATTTACCACTTTCTGATCAGAGTAACAGTGGGTTTAGGAAAGTATATCCACTTTACCGAGCAGAGGGAGAGCTGTAAAAAAAAAGAAAAAGATGAGATTAAATGTGTAGAATGTGCAGAAAAACAGCAGGAAATAAAATCCTGAAAATAATTATTGATTTATTTGGATTTGTTTCCAAATACTTTTGGAGGCCTCTGGGTGCATGCTCAAAAAAAAAATGCATACACTTCAGAGTCAGTGCATTTGTACGGCCTATTAAAGTCCCGCCCACACATACTTTTAGATCAAAGCCCCTCCCACAAACATGTTTTGGATCATTGATTACCTTTTCAGATTCAGACTAAAGAAGAAACCCGAGACCCCAAACCCGTCAGAACTGATGCAATGTCAGTGAGTTAAAGGCCAGAACTGTCTCTCTCTCTTTAACCTCGTGATTGAATCTTTAAAGCTAAATTTTAAGCTAATATTTATCACATTGGGGGTCCATTCATCCCCCCAATATGTTCATGCCTCGAGGATGTATCACAGGGTGATGCATCTACTGAGTCACTGAGTCATGAAGGACCGTTACACACACACACACACACACACACACACACACTTTAGGAGTAGTCATGGTTGAATGGAGTAATTGATTAAGTTTGCGGGGGCTGTGTGAGGGGGAGCAAGTAGAAGTGAAACAAACTGCATGGGACAGAAACACCTGGCACAGAATGAGAGAGAGAGAGAGAGAGAGAGAGAGAGAGAGAGAGAGAGAATGATGAGATGGGGAAGAGGAAAGAACAGAGGAGATTAAGCAAAGAAAAATATCCAAAGAAATGTACACAAAGGACACAACAAGAGGCAAATGAAAATTTAAAGGGAGAAGAGAGTGATCAAACAAGGCGTGAAAAGGGAGGAAAGGACGGAAGGGAGAAAGAAAAAATGGTGATGAGAGCTACAGTGTAAGGGAAAGAAATGGAGAGTGTGAAAGAGGGTGAAGAGGAAAGATAAAAGACGGAGGAGATGGTGAAAGGATAGAAAGAGAAGGGAAGATAAAAGTGAGAAACAGTTATGTGGAAAGAAAAAAGAAAAGATCGATCTAAGAAAAAATTAGAAAAAAGTAAGAGGCCTTAAGAGTGAAAATTAAAGAAAGAGTGAAAGAAAGGTAGAGAAAATGCAGATGAAGAAGAGTTGAGAGAGTAATTTGAGTTACAGAGAGAGAGAGAGAAGTGAAAAGCTAATGAATGCAGAGCTAAGCTTCCTCCCTCCTAGTGATCTTCTCCATGTGTAACATCCCAACTACTGAGTTTTGGCATATTCTTCAATCAACAACAGCAATAATCCGTCATTCACAACACACACTCAAAATAGCAGCACACGCAGACGCACACTCTTTATCACATTAAATGGATTAAAGATTAAATAAGCTGTTTTCTTCATTTAAGCTCATTCTGAGGGCCCAATGACACTGTGTGGTCAGGACATCATGCGGGAGTTAGAGAATGTGTGTATGTGTGTGTGTGTGTTTAACATACCACTCTGTGGCATTGAGCACAGTGACTTGAGGCTCATGTGCAGCTGCTCCAGACTCTCCCATTCTACAGACAATACTTTTCTATGGAGATTATGCAAGCTCTGTGTGCACAGTCGAACGCCTGCGGTAGCCGTGGGTGCAGTGCAGTCTACGGTCGTTACTCAGCTGATGTTCAAGAACATGGTCATAGAGCTGTGGTGGATCTAACTGTGGTATAACAGACATAAATAGAAGATGCTTTCTTGAGCAGATGTAACTTCTGAACTCGTTCATGAGTGCTTCCACTCATGTCCTCCTCTGTTCTTTCTTTCTTCTTGGAATTTACTCACGCCCTTTGATCCAGGGAAAGTTGTCCACCTCCTTCAAGTGAGCAGTTAAAGAAGAGAATTACGGCACAAGTGACTCAGCTACTGAAAAAAGGAGAGACCTTTCGAACGGATGTTGGCTTTAACATGAATTGCCCTTTGTGCTGATCTAAGGTCAGATTTAAAGACCAAATTAATGATGGGATTCAAGACTTCAGCTGGTCTCAGATCAGAGCTAATTGGATATTCATAATGAATAGGGTGCCAGTCTCATTTCCCAGAACCTGCTGATTCAGACACAATGAGGATGAGTGGTAGGATGAAAATGGAGGGGAAAAAATAGCTTAAATATGCATTCCTGCTAGTCTTAGCGCTTGATTAACAATAACACAGAACAAAGTGAGACACTGAATAATTCATTCATTCATTGTGTGTAAGCGCTTAACCAGTTCAGGGTCTCGGTGAGTCCGGAGCCTACCCGGAATCACTGGGTGCAAGACGGGAAACACACCAAACTCTTCACAGACAGTCACCTAGAATGGGACTCAAACCCACAACCCCAGGAGCTGTGTGACAGACACCTGTTGCGCCACCAGGCTTCCTGCTGCTTTAGCTAGTTTTGGCTTCTCTGCTAAATGACCATGGATTAAACCTGATAATTTTGCTTCATAATGGAATTGGCAATAAAAACCACTAGCGTCTTGCAAGATTTAGAAGCCAGTAGAAGACTTTACAATGGGCTCCGGAGTGGTCACGTTAGCACCCTGGCATCAGGAGATTTTTTTTAAATAGGGGAGTCCTTACAAGCTCTTGATTGGAATTGGCAACGACTAACGATTGGGGAGGGAATGTGGGTTTAAATCCAACAAGCCAAAGAAACATCATATGTGTGTGAAATAAGTCCACTCATCTGTTAAACCATTAGGATCTTTTACACTGTCAAAATAAATCAGCAAAACTAAATACCATTACAGGCTGCAGGACAGCAACAGAGACATGGAATAGGTTTTATGAGATTTTTCAGCAGATTTAGATTATTGTTAAACTTATCAGTAAAACTATCAGCTAGATTTAAATGCAGCTTCAGTGAGTTTTGATAAAATAAGCAAAACACTTATCTAGAAATTATATGTGCAAGTAGTATGTGTAACAGAATTATTCAAGATTCCTTAAACAACACATCCAACAGCTGATTCATTTGATAGTTAGCATATTGTTTAAGCTAGTTTTCAGGTCATTTGTTAGCTAAAGAGTGTTGTATTAGCTGTTGCTATCGTTAGCTGCTGTTGCTATCGTTAGCTGCTGTTGCTATGTATTAGCTGCTATTAGCTAAATGCATCTTTTATTTTGAAAAATGTAAAGTATATTCTCTCCAGTTAGCTTATTGCTACACTCAGAAAGAAAACAGTTTCATCTTTCAAATGGCTCTTAACTGGTTTTGTGTAAATCTGTCTACTGGCTCAAATCTAAATCTTAAATCTGGTTATGTTTTAATATCTGAAAATAGACCCTCAAACAATGTCTGTGTATATAAGCTACATGAAATTATTACTGCAATAATTAGTTCATATTTACAAGCTCACCAATTTAATATCAGCCATTCCCTCACTGTAAACACAGAGCATTTTTAGGAATGTAACATTGTAAGTGGAGACTGCTTTGTGTGTTCAGACTAAAGTTCCTCTGTGTAGAGCAAGCTGAGCTTAGTGAAGGAAGTAGTAAAACTCTTTATTCGCTCTTTTTGGGAAGAAAAAAAAAAGCCACACAAAAGAGTGACTGAAGTTGCCATCTGGAAGGGATAAACAAACAGGACACACACACACACACACACACACTTTTCAGACATGTAGTCAGAGTATTGAGTCAGTGCAGTGCAGTGTTGTAAAGGGAGAGGGGGCTTTTTCTGTGAAGGATCAGCTGAACAATGTGAGATCATTAGAGTTTAGCAGAGAGAACAGCTTCTAATCCCAAAAGCTCTGTAGGTTGTGTGTGTGTGTGTGTGTGTGTGTTCAAAAACTGCCACCGAAATAAATGTTAGTACTATTAATTATGAGCAGTCCTCTTAATCAAGGACAACTGAATTTATATATAAAAAAACCCCCACATAAATAAAGTATAATATTATTTCCTTTACTTTCCAGTGATGAGTTTTTCAGCTACGAATATAATTTTATTTAATGTATACATTGTGTTTAAATGTATGCTTCTCATTTCTAAAGATAAAAATTCTAGCAGAGAATTAGAAAAAAAAAAGATTTTATCTGCTTAACAAAAAAAAAAAAAAAAAAAAAAAAAAAAAAGAGTTTGACGTGTTTTCCCCGTGTCCACTTGGGTTTCCTCCCACAGTCAAAAAACACACGTTGGTAGGTGGATCGGTGACTCAGATGTGCTCCTAGGTGTGAGTGTGAGTGTTTCACCCTGTGAAGACCTGGCGCCCCCTCCAGGGTGTGTTCCCACCTTGAATCCAGTGATTCCAGGTGGAATACAGATCAGAACTGGATAAGCGCTTACAGACAATAAATGAATAAACTTCTGAATTTGATAAAATATACTCCAAATAGGTTTATGGTTTATAGAAAATTCATGTCACACATTTGTTTTTAAAGCATCACACTAAAGTTGAAGATATAAGCATTTTAAAAAATGTTTTCACTAAGGCTACACAAGCACAGATAAGTAATTCCTCATCATCAAACATCATTAGGGAATTGTCAGAAAGTGCAAACAGAAGATTTCAAATGCAATACTATAGAATGCAAAGCAAATATTGTAGGTATTTTATCATCTACCTTAAGATTGTGGAAAAAGTACCAGTCAATGTAGGGTTAGGCTGGACATCATTGTTGAATGTGTATGATCCTCCAGGCTGAGAGTGCTGCCATCTACTGGTAACAACAGCACACATCTAACTCAGAAATCGGTGTCATTTCATTTGTTTTGAGGAAATATTCTATGAATTATGAAGTGTGAGCATACACCATACAGTCAGAGGTTTTGGACACCTGCTCTCCTAACCTTCCTTTGTTATTAAAGGGTATTAACAGGGAGTTTATTTGCTACAGTAACACCCTTTACTATTGGGAAGGCTATAAACTAGATGTTACAACAACGTAATGAGGATTTAATGACATCCAGCTACTAGAACATGTTCCAAAGTTGATTTGTGAGGTTTACAAAGGTTTATTTTGTACCAAAGATAAAAACAAACAAAAAAATGTGTTGGGGTGTAGATGTCGTGGAATTAGCTCAGTGCCCTTTGCTAGCAGCTAAAGAGGAAGTGCCCAGGTAAGTATCATTCCTTCTAACATTAACGGAGATATTCTTATTCTAGGTGTAGTTCTGTAATCTGTAATAACCTCTCTAAACTAAATATACCTGTTTACAGAAGAGCTGGTGGATGAGCAGGTGTTCAGGAACATTTGGGCAGTTAGAGTAAACCTGGCCATGGAAAGCTAAATTAAATTTCATCTGGAGAATCATAAAGAGCTTTGTATGCGTGAGCACGTGTGTTTGTGTTCTGACACCCTGGTGTATGACCCATTTCTGCCAAACTTCCTGCTGCTCTTAGTCCTTCAGCATGATCAACCTGCACGCAACACACACACAGCAGGACCACAGCAGTGCACGTGTGCCTTCTAAAGACATCATTTGGAGTGTTTTTATTTCACTTTCACATCCATTACTTGCACCGAGCTGCATTTACTCAAAAATAAACTAAAGGAAACTAAAGGCCTCTATCTCGATGTGGAAGTCAAGAGATGTGAACAGTCTCCATCAGGCTCAGCAGGGCACACTCAGCAGGGACTGACCACTCTCTGAAATGCCAACCAATAGGACGTGAAGCTTGGTCTTGCTATTTTCTTATATACTGTAAGTACATTCCTACACAAAACTGAACATCCACTTCATCATGAATGAGTCTAAAAGATTACAAACTCAGTAAGTTTTTATACCTCAGAAAAACGTCTTTCTCCTGGAAGGAATTTGCCATATAAAAATATATATAGGTACCCAATCTTTGACCCAAAGCATAATTCGTTAATTCATTTTCTATAACCACTTTACCAGGGTCGTGGTGGGTCAGGATCCCAACTGCAATCACTGGGCGCAGGAACATGCACCCTGGACAGGGCACCAGTTCATCACAGGACACCACACACACACACACACACAACTCCTGCGGAAATTGAATAGGCAGTCCGCCGACATGTGTGTTTTGATTGTGGGAAGAAACCCATTCTTAACAACTTCTCACACTCCTGACACACTTTTTTTTTTTGAGTCTTCAATCTACCTACCACCATGCGTTTTTAGACTATGTGAGGAAACCCACGCAGACACAGGGAGAACACACCACACTCCTCACAGACAGTCACCCGGAGGAAACCCATGCAGACACAGGGAGAACACACCACACTCCTCACAGACAGTCACCCGGAGCAGGACTCGAACCCACAACCTCCAGGACCCTGGAGCCGTGCGACTGCGACACCTACCTGCTGCGTCACTGTGCCGCCCTCCTTTCAAAACCAATTATTTTTAATTTTCTAAAACTCCAAGTATGAGTTAATGAATAAACATTCAAATAATTAAAAAGTCAGGTTTTATTTGGGACATGGAAATACTTTTATTTCTAACATTCATCATTTTCCCCTCGCAATCTCATTATTTCAATCAGTGAAGGAAAAATCCAGGTCATTGGAAATCAAAGCAACATAACTTATACTTGTATATGCTTACATAGTGTGCATATGTACACTGCCCAAAAACAAACAAACAAACAAAACAATCCAAGTATTTTCAGATACAGATAGATTTCTTGTTTTTTTTTTCCCTGTAGAGAAGTGTAAGTCATGGGGAACATAAGCAGTCACTCTGTCCATTTGTATAAAGAATCGAGGATCATCTCCAGAATGTTCATTAACTGTGTTTAACATATTCATACATATGCTCCTAGGGCTCAGAGGAACATTTCACCAAAATGCTTTGCTAACAGTGAATTAAAGCTAGTAGTTGAATCTCTGTTGCAATTAACTTTAATCTACCCTTAGCTGTGCTAGCATTTCACAGTGAACTTACTCCTTTAACCCCTTCATATGATGACGAGGCACAAACAGAGTTTCGAGGCGCACATGAACAGCAAGACAGTACAAACTATAATTAAAACAAAGTAGTAGCTGTTAAATAAAAGTAAGGTTACCCAGCCGGTTAATAACACATGAGCATTACTGAAACTTTACCAATTTTGAGAAGAGAAAACAAAAACAATTCCACCCCATTCATTTAAAACAAAACAACCCCATCCACTCGAAGGGGGGGGGGGAAGAAAAAAAAAAAAAAATACAGAAAAAACCCCCACCTTGAACAAACTACTCACAGCCTTTCTTTTCTATGATGCTTTTTGGACATTTTCAGCTTTTAAGATACAAACAATATAAGATATTTACAAAATCATACTTCGAACACCCCAAGAGTTCAATAATGTGTCAGCTACTTATCTCTAGTCGATGCGCTTAGCAGAAAAATTAATATTTACAAATTTCAATTTCAAATTTTGAAATTTAAATCTTGCGAATGTTTGAGGAGAACATAGTCACTGCAGGTGTGCTCTCTGATGCAACGTGTCGTTATTATACGTGTGCGGTTTTATAAGCATTTGTGTGAGATAACACACAGATAGATAACAAATAGAAACACATTTTTACATACGTGCGCACTCCAATGGAAGCTGAAGATTTGTAGAACCTAGTTTTGAGTCGTTAGTTAGCTGGGGCAACGGGATGTAATTTCAACAGCACTTTTGCCGCTCCACATGGGGCACCTCATAGCGCAGAGGAAAGTCTAGGCTGTGAATAGTTGAGCGTCATTATTCAGTCCACCTTCACCACGCTGTAGATTTTTGTGACAAACCAGAAACAGGCAAAGAATCCAATCGTTCCTAGAAAGAGGGAGAAAAGGGACTTTTAAAACCTTCCTGAATACTGCTGCATCTTTAGACCAATCTATATATAGAGCAGAACCTAACACACACCTGTGAAGAGGAAGAAGATGAGGGCCATGATCATGGTGTAGCCGAAGTAGAGGATGGTGCTGGCCAAGCCTGTGATCTGTAGTTTGGAGAAGAAGTAGTGTACAGCATACACCAGGAAATAAGCTGCCGTGAAACCACTGGTGAGGAATGAGCGCCACTGCCAGTGATAATCCTGATAAACACAAACAACACAGCAATCACAGAGCTGCACAACAAGAGGTCATAGATCAAGAGCACTTCAGCGTATGTCTAGTGGAGGTCAGGTCAGTCTTCAGGTGAGTTACAGGTACAGAATCACTTGTGATGGATTTTTATATACAGGAGGTCCTCGGGTTACGTCAGCCCCGAGTTACTTTGTTTCGTGGTTATGACACATCTCCCATTTACTGTATAAAGCCTTGTTTCGACTTAAGTGGTTTTGCGTCGTAAACGTCGTAACGCAAACTTCATGTGTGGTGTGCGCGGCGGAAGAATACACGGTTACGCGGCTCGGGACTGAGGAGGATAGGTGTTAGGATAGGATAAGTGCTTACAGTATGTTATTTACGTACACCGAAAATCGGTTTACAACACGACGTAGAAACGGATCAACATCGTAAGTTGAGGACCCCCTGTACCCAGTAAAAACTTGTATGATACCATGGCTTCTGAATCATATATTTATGAACTAGATTTTCCATTTATGTCTGAATCTGACACGGGTGACGCCATTCTGGTTGTTCGTCATTCGTGGTGTTAGTGAATTTTCTTTCTATGTGCCCCTGGATGGAGTCACTTTTTCAAATCACTTTCAAGCTGAGGCATCACAGGGGGCTTTTCCTGTGCTACCAATACACGGGGGTCCAGTCCTTTTGCTAAATGACCTGGCTGTGTTTGGTATGACGCACCATCATCTTTAAGGTGGAACACCCACTCCTGATTAATGTACTCTGCAATATATTTTTTTTACAATATCTCAATATTTTCATTTTAAGTTCATAATAGTTTTATACATAATACAGTATATATGTGACAAATTACAGGTCAAAAACCCAACTGTATACCATTATACCAACTTCTTTTCCATGCTTGAAAATGATTTACATCTATTTTAAGATTTGCCAAACTCATTTTTTGTATAACAATAAGGTAGTAGATTTCGAACCTCAGCACACAGGTGGAAGTAGCAGAGCAGAATGGTAGCTTCAGAGCAAGTAATTAATAAAATGATGAAGACGAGGAAGAGGAATCCAAACATGTAGTACATCTGATGGGACCTGAAGAGAGAGAGACACTCAGAGTAAGAAAACAATAGCCATCACAAAGTCTACACATATCTATTTAAAATAGCATAATAGTTGTCCAGACTTCACTGCACATATTTACTAAGGGTGCATCTCAATAAATTAGAATATCATCAAAAAGTTCATTTGAATAATTCAAAAAGTTAAACTCATATTCTTTACAACCATAGTGATCCATTTCAAGCGTAGCTGAAGATTATGGCTTACCGCCAATCAAAAAAGCCCTAAAGATATCTTCTCAGAAAAGTAATATAATCAACAAACACCACCACAATTCACAAGGAGTGGACTGCTGCTGGAGTCAGTGCTTTAGGAGCCACCACCACACAGACGTGTCCAGGACATTCACTACAACTGTAGCATTCCTTGTGTCAAGCCACTCATGACCCAGAGACTACGGCAGAAGCCAAACTGGGCTTCCATAACAGTTCATTAGTGCCACAGGTTGATTCCCTTCATGCCACGCCACATTGATGCAGTAATTCATGCAAGTATTGAGTGCATATACTGTACATACTTTTCAGTAGACATTTTTGAAATTGATCTTATATAATATTCTAATTTTCTGAGATAATGACTTTTGGATTTTCATTGGCTACAAGCCATAATCATCAACATTAAAAGAAATAAATGCTTGAAATAGATCACCCATATATATGAGTCACTTTTTGAAGTGTATTAACTTCAGGATGACATTCTAGTTTATGAGATGCACCTGTATAAAGTTCATAACTTTAAGGCAGTGGCAGGAGAAAGCTTAAGTCCTCTACAAAATGTGTATTCCAAGATCTGAGAGTCTCCCCAGTTTCAAATCTTAGTAACAGTCAACTGTTTTTAAAAAAATAAATACCAGTTAAAGCTGACTTCATGACAAGGCTCACCAGATGCTGTTGAGAATGAAGAAAAGCTGGATGAAAATGCATCCAAACGGCAGGATCCCACCCATTATGATGCCAGGGAGAGGTTTAGTGTAGAAAGACTGTTCAGGAATCTGGCGAGGAATCTGATTGGTGCGTACTGGGTGCTCAATGCCCTGGATCATTAAGAGAAAACGGATATCACAATCACACGCTCACTGCAGACTGTAAGCTCATGAAACCAATAGTGCAACACTAGGCTGGTCTCAGAACTATTCCATTTGACTGAATGAGTACTCACAGCCTTCTTAAAACCAAAGTAAGCTCCAATGAAGGTGAGTGGAACAGAGATGCAGAACCAGAGAGCCAAGATGGCCACCAGAGTGCCGAATGGCATTGCTGCTGATGAACCCTCGCCCCACAGGATCAGATTCATGAGGAAGAAGTCAGCAAAGACGACCCTGAGGGGGAAAACGTTATTTATTACATAAAAAGTTACCGACCCTTATTGGCTTAAAAGACATGTGTTGCCAACATGAACAACTATAAACAGTATCTCACTTTCTGCTGCCTTTGTGAATACATAATCTTGGAATCTCTGAGTACTCACCCAGGGCAAAGGAAAGCCGTCAGCAGCACATTAGTCTTCCACTTCTCCCCTCCAAATGCTGCACAGAGAGAATACACACATCAAACTCAGACTTGGCAGGTTTACAGAAGTTAGTAAGCATGTGTAAGCTGTGATATCTCCAAATTGTCCAGAGGCCCACACTTAAAACCTTCACACTTTAAACTACATAATTATATTTCAAGTTTTATAGCAGTTACGGGGGAAAAAATTAATAAGAGTTAATAAATCGTTCATAGCAGTTGTTGCATAATACTTTCTTGATACTGAACAGTTTATAGTAGTTACTAAATTACTTATAGAAGCTACCTGATAAGTCAGAACATTTACTGAAAAATAAGTCCTAGGATCAATAACTGAATAATACGCCTAGTGTTCAAGGGACTAAAAGGTAAACAACGTACGTGTGCAGGAGAGATTAAACACACAGCTTCAAACTGTAACTTATTATTAAATATTGGCAGACCCAGTGAAGTGAACCTGTGTTCCACTGCTCACACAGAGACCCGTGGAGTGTGTCTGAGGGACCCCTCCTGACACTGATTATGTCTAATCAGGTGCAGAGAGCCCTAACAGAAGTGGACAGATGGAAAGAAGGTCAAAGGTCTGGTGCGTGGAGTATCAGTGCACTTACACTTGTAGAAGCGGGCGGCCACGTAACCTGCTGGAGTTCCCAGCAGCACCCACAACACCACAGCACATGTCATAAGAGCTCCACGATTCGCCGGAGAGAGGAATCCCAGACATGCAAAAACTAGAGACGGAGAGAGAGAGGATAAGATTTCTTGTGTGCGCACACTACTGTGTAATTGTAAACCTGCATATCCTGGTCATGTGACTCAACCGGAACCACTCACTCCACATCATTCTACATATATACCCTTTATCACATCTTTCGTTTTTCTGTTTTATGACTCAATTTTGCCAATACTAATGATAAAAAAAATCTGAGATAATTTTGCATTAAGTAATTCCCCAAAGTATGAGTATCTCATCAAACTGGAATGAGGTCATAGATTTAAGCATCTAACTAATTCTCAAGCTTTGTGTGCATCAAACACTAAAATAAAGCAATAAACGGTTATATGTTTAAACCTCTGTGTGCATCCATGCAAACTTTACATAGGACAAAGCACTTACACAGGGTGACAAAGGTCATAATGAAGATCTGTGTGCCAGAGCCAAGGAACACAGACAGAAGCATGCCTTTGCGGGGAGGACGGAAAACGTCACCATGAACCAGCTTCCAGCCAAATTCCTCCTGAGCGTCCTCCTGGAAAAAAAAAAACATAAAACACAGTTACCACAAACACATGTTAAAGAGTTCAGTAAGTATTAGTTAATTAGCTCATTACGCCTGGTGCTTGAACAGTTCCAGACCTTTTTGTTTATAAATTTGTTAAATGCAGCTTTAAAACAAATATGGCACACATGTAAAAACACATTCATTGTCTGAACTCCCAGTGTTTAAGGGATGAAGGTTTGACCTTTTGTCTGGCTTGTCTCTTATACATACACATAAAAACACACCAAGTGGTTGAGTTGGGGCTGAAATGGTTGGAAGGGCATTTGGTCAAAACTCAGCAAACACTAATGAAGGCTCATTTACATCAAAGAGAGACTGGCAAACTGTCACTGTGCATCTATTTAGGGAATGCTCAGACAGACAGAGAGCGCGAGAGAGCCAGACAGACAGAGAGAGCGAGAGAGAGACAGACAAAGAGAGAGCGCAAGAGAGACAGAGAGAGCGCAAGAGACAGACAGAGAGAGCGAGAGAGACAGACAGACAGACAGAGAGAGCGAGAGAGAGACAGACAGACAGAGAGAGCGAGAGAGAGACAGACAGACAGAGAGAGCGAGAGAGAGACAGACAGACAGAGAGAGCGAGAGAGAGACAGACAGACAGAGAGAGCGAGAGAGAGACAGACAGACAGAGAGAGCGAGAGAGAGACAGACAGACAGAGAGAGCGAGAGAGAGACAGACAGACAGAGAGAGCGAGAGAGACAGACAGAGAGAGCGAGAGAGAGACAGACAGAGAGAGCGAGAGAGAGACAGACAGAGAGAGCGAGAGAGAGACAGACAGAGAGAGCGAGAGAGAGAGACAGAGCAAGAGAGAGAGCGAGCGAGCGAGCCAGACAGAGAGACAGAGTGAGGGAGAGACAGACAGAGCGAGACAGAACCAGAGAGACAGACAGAGCGAGAGAGAGAGATAACTCTTGGCTTACAATAAATATTGCTTTCAGTTACAATAAAAAGTGATGTGATCATCTAAAGGGTTTAATGTGTGTCATATTCATTCATTCATTATCTGTAATTGCTTATCCAGTTCAGGGTCGCAGTGACTACCCCGAATCACTGGACGCAAGGCAGAAACACACCCTGGAGGGGGCGCCAGTGCAACACACACCTACAGACACTTGAGTTGCCAATCCACCTACCCACATGTGTTTTTGGACATGTATAATATTATACAATACAAATAATACTACAATAACAAACACACATTTCAATAAAAGAACACATTGCCAAGTGTTAAGCTAGGGTTAGGTGTGGGGGATATGTCAAAAATGTGTTGTCATGTCATGAAATCATATGATTTAAATAGTTTTAAACACACTTATTGAAAAATTAGGTTGACAAGTGAAGATTGAACCTAAATTAGCCCAATTAATCCACTGAATGCATTTATGGAGTTTGGATTTCATAATACGGTGACGTGCCAGACTCACCACTGAATCCATCTGGTTGTAGCGTGCAATGTCTTTGTGCAAGGTCCTCAGCATGATCATAGCCACCATACCAGACAGGAAAAGTACAATCACCAGGGAGTTCATTATACTGCAACCAAAAAAAAATACCAGGAGTTAAAAAGGGGCAGTGTGTAAAGAAATGTACATGTTTATTCTTAAATAGAAAATGTATTAAATTGTTACTCAAGCCTCTGTGACAGTTAAATATTAATGTAAAGAAACCAATATCAAATCAAAAGTCAGACTTCCCCAATGTCCCTAAATCATCAAAAGGAAGAAACACAGTCAAAATGAAATGAAAATAAAAGAAAAACAAACCAAGACTGATAACGTATCATCTTTATTCTCCTGCTCAGAAATGAGACCCTTGGACTTTTAAACATTTTAACAACGATTACAGTTCCAATAAATTACACCACTTCTACTGTAAATCAAAATTTAATTAACGTAATAGTTACAAGAGCAAAGTTCCCATCTATGTTGGTTAAGGTATGTATATTGTCGCTGTCCAATTAAACACATACATCTCCCAAAATAGTAACTTTACAGGAAAAGGGGAGGGAAAAACCCTTAACTTTCACTGGATGTTTATGTAAAAAGAATTTATTCAAAAAAAAAAAAAAAAAAAAAAAAAAAAAACAGAACAGTTTTTAATCAGACATCGATAATATATATACATGCTTATGTTTGTTTACCTAAACCACTGGATGTTGGTATGAGGCATGGACTCCAAGATATAATCCCAACGTGAGGCCCATCGAATGTTTTGCTCCTCCTGCAAACCAAGCAGAACAATCATAAATACAGTAGTTCACAATCTTTAAGGATTTTTTTCAGTTCAGTTTACACGACTTTCGTTTTTCGTTGGTGTCAGCCAGTAGAGGAGCTCTGGCCGAGTCCCAATGTAGCGCTATACTCCTTACATAGTTCACATCACAGATAATAAAACCAACCGTAATTAGACGACAGGGAAATTGATGCTTATATTCATTCATTCATTATCTGTAACCGCTTATCCAGTTCAGGGTCGCGGTGGGTCCAGAGCCTACGTGGAATCATTGGGCGCAAGGCAGGAATACACCCTGGAGGGGGCGCCAGTCCTTCACAGGGCAACACAGACACACACACACACACATTCACTCACACACACACACACCTACGGACACTTTTGAGTCGCCAATCCACCAACCAACCGGAGCACCCGGAGGAAACCCACGCAGACACAGGGAGAACCCCAACTCCTCAGACAGTCACCCAGAGAGGGAATCAAACCCAAAACCTCCAGGCCCCTGGAGCTGTGTGACTGCGACACTACCTGCTGCGCCACTGTGCCGCCTGATGCTTATAGCTCACTTAAAATTATTTTTGACATACAACCCACCAAGTGAGTGCACAAAACCGACACTGTACCCTACAGTGTAGGTAGATATTTGGGATTAAGCTTTGCTGCGGCATGGAAACCTCTCTCGTTGATCACTTACACACAAGGAGAACTACTTCATTAAACTTTAAGCCAAGTCAGAGGAATAACTAAGGCAGACAGTCACGATAAAACAATATCTTCCCAGAACCGTTTCCACTCTCAGAGCACAGGGACTGCGGGATCAGATTACTTACCCCGTAAACAAGGCGAAAAGAATATTTGGCTTGTGTCTGTAGTCTCTTACACGCAAAAACAACATACAAGGGAAATAAGAGAGAAAGAACACTTACCAAAAACTGCACAGAGTAAGTGTAAGGGATTTGGATTTCCCCCTTGAATTTGTTGTTTAAGCTCATGGGAGGGCCTGTGCAGTCTGGGGCGTCTGGCTTAGGCTGCTTATAACTAACACAGAAAATACCACAAAACTAGCATTAACATTCAAGGGTCATATTGCAGTCATTCAATTACAGAAATGAAGCACAGTACAAATCAACATCTATTGTAAATATACACTTCATTCCCAAAAGAATCTGGTAAACCCTCCTAACCTAGATTTCAGGAGAACTATTGGATAAAAAGGTTTCAAACTTGACATATGATGGACATATCACATATGTATGTATATCAAGCATTGAAATAATTAAATGCGCTGCCAAAGAAAATTGAAATTCCTTTGAAAAACAAGTTCTAATCTGTAGACTATAAAGCAGCATTAAGAGCTTCTTTACCTCTTTGGCTCCAGCTTTGCTGCAACCAGCCGGGCTCCAGCACTCTCATTCTCCACAATGTGGTAAAATATGGTGATGTCCACATGGTTGAAGATGTAGAAGGTGTCCTTATCATTAAAGTCAGACTGCATATATATATAAAAAAAGACGTAATTGACTGTGTTAATTAGATACACTGCTACAAGCGTATGTAGAGGGTACATTGTGTGTAATCATTGAAAAATATCTTGCTAAAAATAAAATAGCAACTAAACTACTAAATGTAAAGTGTAAATGTAAAACAGAACTTGATCAAACAGACAATTGATTTGCAAAAAAGAACAGAATAACAGCATTATTCCACAGCATGTCATCTGCATAACAACTCCATTGGTACCTTTTCCACTAAAACAACTGTACCTACCACGAAAGATAGCTGTTCATGCCATAAAACGCAGTCAATAACATGAACAGCAGACTTTGAAACAGCATTAAGCATTGTGTTTTGTTTGTTTGATGGGACTGAACACAGCTCTGAACCAATTTGCACAAAAATAGAAATGCAAAAGAGCTGGGTAGAGTTGAGTAGTGTAGGTTTCATACAGTTAAATAGCACCATAAGGTACTTTCCTCCAATTAGGACTTTAATATTAAAAGAACAAACAGCTGCAGCATTAGAAGTTACCAATATACATATATCTAACAAAATATAACTGCTAAACAAAACAGTCATATGCCGATGAAACTCACATTGACAACGCAGGCGTCTTTGGGCTTGCCTGAATCTGTGACGTAGCATCCAATGGGGAATCCTGGGTTACAGAACTTCTGATTATCCTCCACATCATAACACCAGGTCACCGGCATGTTATCCACAATCCTACGTTCAGCAGAGAGGGGAGGAAAAAAAAATTATCCATGGTAAAGTTCAGGCAGCCATCTAGTGGTGAATGTGTGTTTTCAAAATGAGGAGAATAAAGCATCAATTCACTACAGCGAAGCAGATAACTTCCCACAACATAAGATGAGGAGAGAGAGGAGTGAACTCACCAGTGGTGCTGATAGTTAAGAAGCATGCCCTTCTTGAGGAAGTCCAGGTTGGCTTTATCTTCCGCCTTTTCAGTGTTGTATGATTTGGTGCACACATGCTTACAGTCCACCTTTTGTTTAAATGCAAACTGAAATAGGAAACAAATGAAGAGCATTAAAAAGAAAGTGAGGGCTCCTCAATCGCCTGGTTGTCTAAACTGTTGCCCCTTTCATCAGGATGTTGGTAGTTTGATCTCTGGTGATGTCTAAGCCTCAGCCGAAGCAAGGCTATTTTTGAGTAACACTATGGCCATGTTTTCCACAACCCAAAGACATTTTTACAGGTTATATTTTCTTTGTGGATCTACACAAATAACATTGCAAACAATAACTGCAGAGGGTTGTACATGTCCATGTTTATCTGTATCTCCTAGAAAACGCAAGTGTTTAGTTCAGGAGTTTGGGGTTGTTTAGTGTATTATCTCCAGTTGTGTAACGTGTGCCTGACACTTTTCCAGTCCCCGTAAAAATCATCAAAATACAGTCATGTAGTGTGAGATACCCAATCTGTTAACAACCTGCCCAGACTTTAAAGTGGTGTAGTGGTGTAGCTCCAAAACTTTAGGTTTGATTTCTTGCATAAATGACATTTGAGTGAAGATATCATTGAAGATACTGCAGTAATTGGTAATAGATGAATTTTGGAACACAGAGTTAATGATTTAAAATATGATCAGAATGGTTTGAGGTACCTTGTATGGTGACGGTTCAATTCTTTCTCCGAAAAGCACTTGGCCCAAGTTTTCCGATGGCCTTTTCTCAGCATCCACAGTGCAGAAATCAAACCTGAATCAGAACAACCAAATTTTAAAGAAGAATATTTTTCATAACAAAAACGAAGATAAAATGAAAGCATCTTATATATATATATATATATATACACATACATACACATTCCAATTAAGGGTCGCGGTGGGTCCAGAGCCTACCTGGAATCATTGGGCGCAAGGCGGGAATACACCCTGGAGGGGGCGCCAGTCCCTCACAGGGCAACACAGACACACACACATTCACTCACACACTCACACACTCACACCTACGGACACTTTTTTGAGTCGCCAATCCACCTGCAACGTGTGTTTTTGGACTGTGGGAGGAAACCGGAGCACCCGGAGGAAACCCACGCGGACACGGGGAGAACACACCAACTCCTCACAGGCAGTCACCCAGAACGGGAATCGAGCCCACAACCTCCAGGTCCCTGGAGCTGTGTGACTGCGACACTACCTGCTGCACAACCGTGCCGACCAAAATTAAGAAATATATCACAATATAAATTTTGGCCATATTGCCCAGCCTTAGTTTAGAGAAGATGGTTCAAATCTAGAGATGGCTTAATAGTACTTTTTTTAAACCCCATGATACCAATACTGAACACTGAGTATAAGCCAATACCCAGAACATATGATATTTTTCACTCTCGTTTTGTGGATAAGCACATCAATAATAAAATAACCTATTAACCTAAACATAAATACAAACATAAAAAAAATTACAATAGATATATAAAAGCAAACTCTTCCTCAATGACTTAATTCTGTAACAGTAATAAACGTGCCCCTTGGTCACATCAGAGAGTACATATTGCGCAATCTGTTCCGGATGTGTGGCCTGTGATAAAATATGTATTACCACTTGCACAGTGAAGAAAAAAAAAACTGAATCAAATTACACAGCCTACAGGCCAAAGGTTACAAGTACAGTTTTCTGCTATAAAATACAATTTATAAATAATACTATAAAATACAAAATAGTTAAAAACACAACAATTTGGCCCACTTTGAAGGCATTCATTAGATCAAGTTGAGTAAACTTTACAATGTGTCATTTCCAGACCTACTGCAAAAATACTGAGTGCATGTTAATAAAAATACTCAGCTGTTCATGGAATAAACTTTCAACGTTTCACTGCTCCGCTAACAGACAATTATCTGTCTATTTTGATTATTTACCTTGATTAGCAAAATCACAATATTTATTTCAAGATGTTAAAGCTATATTTACAGATATACGATATATCGTCCAACTCCAGAGTTATTCCTTTGGAATTTTCATATGGTCCATTCCAGATGCCATTATGTTACACACAGGCTGCAACTGGTCTTAAAGCGCTCTGTGTTAATGCCTGGATAATCACTCCTCAGCAAGACGCCCTACTAATTTTTCTCATTCTGTCCAGGTGGCCTACAGGCAACCAGAAAATATGTTTAATGTCACCAAATTTGTGGCTAATAATTTGTTATATAATATAAAGTACTCTTCAGAAAGTGTATGCTAGCTTAACTTCAGGAAATGGCAGCCTATATAAATACAAACATAATTTTAAAAGTACAAACCATGGAATATAATTCTGTTTGACATGAGTTAGCAGGATGTGACCTGGTGACATTCAGTACCTAGTGAGTCAATATTGATACAATTTAATACCATGATATTTTCCCCAAATATGAGAGGAAGTCAGCAATTAAATTCACTGAACCAAGTTTCTTGAGAGCTGCTACTTTAAATAATGTCTCACAAACTGAGCATAGCTTGTTTAATTTTTTGTTGTCAACAAATATTAAATTTGAAAGCACGTATCTATAAAGGAAATTGTAGTTTTTTTATTTTATTTTATAATCTTATACTCTTCTCTAACATGCTCAGCATATGACCAGGGGTAAACTGTCATGCCCAGTATATGACTATCACAAAGTTAATAAAGTATCATAGCATGCAAATATAGTACTGGGCAAGAAGTGATTTAACAATTATTTATCCAGGCAGTTTATGACATTGTTTTCTAAAAAAGGGGAACAGATCTGTCTGGAGAAAGAGAGGGGGGAGGAGAGGTGAAAAAAACATTGTTTTAAAACAGCTTACAATATATCAACTATTTTCTTTTTTTTAATCAAGTAACTCTTCTTTAAGCATTTGAACACAAATAACAAATAATAGATTTTAAACAATCTGCCCATTCCCCCGAAACATTGCAAAACAGTACATTTCAAAACCCATTTCTGAAATCAAACAATGAAAACACTGCTTGAGATTATGAATTATACACTTCTGTATTTTGTAATAAATATCTCAAATGGTCACTGCAGTGAATCACTAGTTAGTGAATATATACTATATGACTCATGACTATAAAACCACCTGCACATCCTCCCAATCTTATTCTCCAATTTCTTCTCTTTCTCATTCTACTACTCCCTCACTCTTCCGGTTTGTTATTACAACATGTGGCACACTAGAATACAAGTGCAACAATTAGCTGAAACGTGAAGGGCCAACCTATCAGGAAGCTCAGGAAAAACTAGCTGGACAGCTCCATCTATAGCTCTATAGGAACCTTTATTGTTACACAGATGAAAGATAGGTGAAAGACAATCATTACATTTACTATGAAAAGCAAACTCAGACTTGCTTCACAAGTAAATGGAGCAAAGCAAAGTAATAGTACAAAAATAAAAGTTGGCTATTAACATTTAAAAGTGGTTTGGAATTTCACAAAAATGTCAAGAATGGTTTACTTACGCAGTGTATTCATAGGGCAATACAGATTCCACGGAATCCAATCTATTCACAAACAGCTCAATTTTGTCCTGTGAATGAAGAGCAACAATAAAGTTAAACAAAGGAGTATTCACAACGCCCAAAATATCCAGACGACCAGGTTGTGTTAAAGGTTTAATGGCAACATAGTGTCAATCACTGATAAAGGTGCTATGAGCTCTCAACCGGAAGAGCACACACATAAAGCAATGTTTAACCATTGGTTAATGTCTGTCTTATTAACACTGTATAAAGAGAAGAAGAAGAGAATGTAAAACTTTTGGAGCAATTCTATTGGTCCATTCATTATGAAATTTTCACACAAAGTGAATGATGGCTGCTGTGTTCAAAATATGTAGTAAACTAAAAAAAAAATACAAAAATAAAGGCACACGAGATTTCTTTGGACAGAGATTTTATTTTGATTTACTAGGATCACATTTACATTGTCTCAAATATGTTGCAAAAACATCCTAAGCCAGTCAAAGTCCCCTTAAACTTTGACTGATTTGCACTATCCTTACAAACTTCAAATGATAATACTTACTAAATCACATTCATTTCCGAGCCCTCTGGATTTTCGTCTCTTGTACTACTTTGCTGTCACTCACATACCACACTTTGGAGTTTAAAGTATTTCGATTATGACCAAAGAATCTTAATAGTGAAGAACAGAATAAAAGAAAAACTTCACTCCCTACGTCGATAGACTCTGAATGTAAAAAGACGTTCCACAGCAGTTCTTTAATTTAATTTACTAACATATCATAACTGACCAAGGTATTTTTTGCCTTTCTCTAAGTAAATCCTATTTCATTCCACTGTAGGTACAGTTTACTGATTTTTTCTGGTACTGCTGATTTCCGTTTTACCTACTATTCAGGTAGACAATTTCTGTGTACTTAAGTAAATCTCCAAGGTGCTGCGTCCAAAACACACCTGAATGACTTCTTTCATACATGTACGTTGTCATACGGAAATACTAAGAAAATGTACAAACCCACAAATATAATCCTTGAGGACATGTAATTAGTAAATGTAATTGGTTATTAGTCACAAATGTCTAAACTCAACAGGGCAAAATCTTACACACCCACCCAAAAAAAAATCCTTTTTCACAGTATTATTTATCTACAAAAGAAGTGTTTATTCTTCTCAAGTCCAGAGCATTCTTACTGACTCAATGCTGTATGCCTGCTGTGAAGACTGCATTTATAGACTGTGGTCTAAAACACTGAAGTACTTGTCTGCCTTCATGGCCAACTTAAAAATAAATAAACAATAAAAAAAAAAACAGTTTATGCTAAGAGTAATTCACCATTACTTCAAATTTAAAATGCATTGATTATGATTAAAGCTCACAACTTCATTATCACATCTGTGTGGTGCTCTTTATAAGCTATAATGAGTGAAATAAACAGTCATTGGTTGAGCACTAGAGCCATGAAATTCAAATGGGCAGTTGGGACAGCCAGGGTTTTGTTACTTCATAACCCGATGCAACCAAACCCACTAACTTGTGGGGCAGGCATTTTCCATCATCGCAGGTATATTCATAGACTCGTGTATTGAACAAAGGCAGATGCAGAGTTTAGAGTTAAGCTTAAGTTATAATTTATATTGCAGCAAAAAAAAACAAAAAAAACACTGGCATCCCCAACTGCTGGTCATTTTGGGGGCGTGTTGCTAAACATGCCAGCCACCCGCTTTATACGATAAATTTACAATATGGCTCTGATTGGCTGCTGTCTGGTAAAAAACACACTCAACTTTTCATAACTTCCTCTGCCTGTTTCCCCCCAGTCTCTGTGTAAACTGCTGTCTCTGGCTATAGTAAGGAATGAGACAATGTAAATGGAATTACATCTAAGCAACTTTGATTTACTAATACATTTGTATATTCAGTATTATGTGGGATAAAGACAGAGAGATTAATAGATGGATAGATATAGACAGCAAACGGTTTATGAAATTTTTGATTAGTTTTGTCTAGTAGGCCCCTAAAGACCAGTATTTTAAAGGCCACAATAAGAACATGTACAGGGAAATCCTATATATCAGAATATCAGGAAAGATATCTTTAGAGCTTTAGGTTATAAATAACTATTAAGATGTGAGCTATATTTCAGTCCATAACCAAATATTAGACAGGAAGAAGTAACTAAACAAAACAGGAGAAATAACAGAAAACAGGGGGCGCCCAGTTGTAGCTGAGGACGAGGAAACGGACAGAGGAGGTCTTTGAACTATATTAAGTTGCATATTTTAAGCATTACGAGACATTTTTTGTGTTTTATATGGGTTTGGGACTGAAATGTGGGGTTTATCGTCGTTGAAGCTTCAACGGCTGCTTTTTGACGTCATCTGAGTAGCGCTCGCGAGTGCTAACGGGAGGCTCCGCAACGGAACACAGTTGGAAACAGACAAGAGAGAGAGACGAGGACAGGGACAGGTTCAGGACATGTAAAGACTTCAGACGCAGTCTGTGTTTACCTGACACTCGGCCCCCTCTCCCTCGGCGGGCTTTTCACAGAAGCTGACGGGCGCTAGACCCGGAAGGTAGAAGGCAACAACCCGCTGCACCGTGAGAGTCTCAGCGAGAACAAGCAGAAACAGCGCGGCGGGGGCGCGCGGAAAGACGGCCATCGTGCCTCAGTCAACCACCTAACGCTTTCTTCAGCAGATACCCGGCCTCACATGCGGAGAAAAACGTCTTGTATCTCTCAGAAACTGCGCATTTAGAGTGAAGAGAGACGGAAAATGAGCGCAGGACACAGCCGCTTCTGCCTCACAGACACGTCACCGCTCCACAGCGGACACAGAAACCAGCAGCAGAGTACACCCCTCCTTCCAAAATAAAAGTCCTCTCACTTTCTCTGATTCCAAGGATTGGCGATATGGTTAAAATAGATCATATTACGTTGCCAATCCTGGTTTTTCCACTTGAAAAACAGCCAATTTGTAATTCATAGTACTGTGAGAGCTTATACTTAATGTGAAAGGATCAGATCCCGTTAATACCAAACATCTAGCAAGTATTAGGAGATAATTTCACATTATGAAACTTAGAGGTCCCCTGGGGACAGCCCTAAAAAAAATAAGGCACTTACTCTGCTATAATAATTTGTGGGAACAATTAAAAAATAAATGCAAAGAACATATTTAAACATGTCCACATGCCTTATTTTATTTCAGATGGTGTCCACACTTACAAATCGGCTTATTACTCATCACCCCCGCCACCACCAAGTGTCAGAAAAAGACTTCAATAGAATAGTGTAAATACTCTAGTAAAATAACAGAAGTAAATATAGAGGGAAATTACAAACCCATCAATACTTTAAAATACAAATACTCCAGTAACGGGTCTATATTTGCCACTAACCTAACTAACACAATACACAGTAAAAAATATTAAAAAAAAATATGTATACAGTGATTAACATTTCACACAGTGATGCACTAAATCTAACCATATTTTTTAACTACTGATATACACAACATAAATCTGTTATTACAACATCAACAGAATAGCATCAACTAGACAGCATCTTCAGTTAACATTTTTGTGGGAGGGAACAAAACAAAAAAAACATCTGTGATATTTTGAAAATCTTTGTGGGATTTACAGCATGGGCAATACTGATAAATTCATATTCACAATGTTTATTTTTCCTCATAACCTTAAATAGTTTATGCTTTAGTTTGGGCACCCTTTACCTTATAAAAAAAAAAAATCTTTTTTTGTTTTTAAGTGAAAAGAAAACAACCAAAGTTCATGAGACTGTACCTCTAACAGCTGTTTTTCATCCCGATACATCCCAACCTTGGTTTATATAAAGAAAAGCAAGAACTGTGTGATGTAAATAAATAAACGTGATAAAATCAACTCACCGGCAAATATTCACTAACACAGCTAACAGTGGTTTAGCCACAGACCCCTTACATTACAGCTATGGATTGCTTTTTAAAAGAGGGCCGTTGCAGGGGGCCATCTTAAGAAACAGAAACAAACTTAAAATTGAAAAATAAAGGAGCCTGTAAAATGGCTTCATATAAATGAATTCTTTTTTGGTATATAAACCTACAGAAACATTACTGTTATACTTACACTTAACTGGATATTTTAAACCTTAAGCCAGGAGTCAGGAAGGCAGTCTTTTGTCCATCCATATATAGATTTATCTTTGATTTTAAGCTGTCAAACTCCTTCATTTCAATCCTTTATGAATTGAAATGTAAGGTAACCTTGACAAGAATTATTTTTTTTCTTAAAACAATACAGCAAAAAAAAAAGTAATAAAAGCAAGAAAGATGGGACTCATGACAAAGATGAGATCACTTTAATGCACATCTCTAATACACATACATGTTACGGTAAACAACCAAGAAGCAAACGCAGTATAAATGAAAACTGAATTTAAAAAAAAAAAAAAAAGTTTCTCTAAAACATTAAACGTCAGCAAGACCTTGACCCCTTCTCCCACATGTCTCTGTCACACTCAGAAAACAAAGTCCATTGGCTGGCAAAAGCTATACAGTATCTTCATAGGCTAGAATTATACCAGTCTCTATGGTGCTGTACTCCCGAGCCCGAGTCAGCCATACTCCATAAGCACTGACTTACAAACAGTTTCAGTGTTGTAGAACAGTAGGCGGCAAAATGAGTTAAAGACAGCCATGTCTGATCCTAAGTCAGTTTTCATGCTCTTTACTCCCTGGGGTGTCTCAAGACACACAAACCTCGGCCGGGGCGCTAGCCACAGGAGCTTGCTCAGCCTTGTCCTGCCCAGCGGCCATTTTCTTTTTAAAAAGACGCACGCTGAGCTGCAGCAGCTCCTGGTCTACGACTGGTGCACTGGTGTAAATCTGCTTGGTTGTCCCCTGCATAATGACAGAAGAATATATTAAAAGAAAAACCTCATTAAACAGACAAAAGTCGTTTTGTAAACAAGAATTATGCGTCCATATACATAAAGTGACTGAGTGGACGTTTTATATAGCTGTTGGACACACGCCAAATAACGTACACAATAGCTGTACACGATAATGTTTACGTGTGGTTCTGGATGTGACTAACATTTTCTACCTCACAGTTATGAAAAAGAGCAGTTTGCCCGTTGGGAATGTTTGCTGATAAATTAAAAATATGCGCGAAAAAAAACAAACAAAAAACGGAATATAATACAGTTTCACATAGCAATTTGTTTATATTAACCTGCATTATAAGCCGGAAATGCTTTTACTTTCACCTAAAACACTACTTTAGGGGAATGTTATGTTCTGTAGAGTGACAAATCTGCATCTGAATGGTGTAAATCCTACAGAGAACAATTGTAAATGATAAGAATGACAACGGTATAATTCTCTTACACCCTCTGAAGACATTTTCTTCTTCTTTTCCCCCCGCCTGTTAAAGCAACACTAGGTAGAATTTGTTATTTTGCTTCTAGGCTCACCATTCAGCTGAAGAGTAAGTTAATTTTTTCAACACTGTCGTGATATCAAAGGTTAAGTGGTGGATTTCTACCCTCCTCAAAGTCATACAGTGTAGTTTCCACAGTGCTGAGCTCAGAGGAGCATCAACAGAGGCTCTGTTCTCCCTATTGCAGGTCAGTAAAACATCACCATAATTTTGAAGCTGTAACTTTATGCCACACTAGGTTGTATTTTATAACCATAAAGTCATCAAAATGGCCAAAATATTAACTTAAACCTAATAATTACCTTGTCATTTTTGAGGAGCTGCCTGCGGATGGCGATGTCCCTGCGGGCACACAGAGCCTTACAGCAAGGCCCAAGGTTCCTCAACAGATTTGACCTCTCCGTCCTTCTGTTGAGGGCAGCCATGTTCAGCGCACCCAGGTCATGTTCAAACAGCTTTTCTGCATCTGAGAAGAACAAATAGATAAAGCTTATTTTTCAGGTAATTTCAGAAAGCCTGGTGCGTAAATAAAGAAGCATATTCTTTTAAATTATTACATTTTTAATTAATATACTTTTAAAGACAAAATTTTTCATTTTCTTTTCTGATTTTTAAAAATTATTTATATTAATTTGTCTTTAGAGACTCACCTTTTGCATCTTCCAACTCTTTGGCACAGACCTCTTTTACACGTGTAAGCAGGTGGGGTCCAGCAAGTCGCCTCGAGACCCCTGCTCGCAGGAGCACAGCACCAGGTGTGAATCTGAGCAGTGCTGCCCCTGGAGTACGCTGCTCCTGCTTCTTCTTCGGCATCAGACTTGACCAGTCCACATCAATCACATCCAATGGCCCTAAAGTACAAGAATGGGGAGTTGAGTTAGTAGTGAGTTAGCAAATTAGCAGTAGGTTCTGTCAGTAATATAAACTGAATTTTCCCTTTAAAATTGACCACTCATACAGCTTTCTTTACTGTGGGAAGTATATTATAGAAATGTCAGTAGTGCAACAACCATCCAAAAACAAAACAGATTAAATATGATGTACAACACAAGAAACACAAGTGTGTGATGTGCAGTCAAGTTTGTATTAAAAGGTTCAAAAATATGTGGAAACCTGACCATCATACCTGTATTAGCTCCATGGACAAGGGCTGTGCCGTATCGTATTGTTCGCAATAATATCGTCATCAGTTTTATGATTAAAAAAAATAAAATAAATCAGTATCGTAATAGTGATATTCTGATATGTTTATGTAATGACATCATGCAGTTATGAATGATATGAGAGAAGCTGTTAATATTATTAATAAATATTAAGTAATTAAATTAATATAATTAATATTGTGTACAACGGTGGAGCAGCAGGTAGTGTCTCATTCACACAGCTCCAGTGACCTGGAGGTTGTGGGTTCGATTCCCGCTCCGGGTGACTGTCTGAGGAGTGTGGTGTGTTCTCCCTGTGTCTGCGTGGGTTTCCTCCGGGTGACTGTCTGTGAGGAGTTTGGTGTGTTCTCCCTGTGTCTACGTGGGTTTCCTCCGGGTGCTCCGGTTTCCTCCCACAGTCCAAAAAACACACATTGGTAGGTGGATTGGCGACTCAAAAGTGCTCGTAGGTGTGAGTGTAGGAGTGATTTTGACTGGCGCCCCCTCCAGGGTGTGTGTCCGCATTGCACCCAAGGATTCGTGGCAAGCGATGGACCCACAGTGACCCTGAACTGGATAAGCGCTTACACACAATGAATGAATGTATTAATATTAATATAACATTAATTGTGTTGCAATAGTGTGTTCTTAATATTAATAAAGTATTTTTCAGTGTTTTGTCATATGGCCATGAATTACCACCAAAATACCCTGAAATATCATGATATTATTTTAGGGTCATAATCATTCACAGCTACCATGGACATAAAAAAAAAAAACACTCTGATTCTGAGTTGAATGGTTTGCCAGATTGTGGCAGAGTTGTATTGCACCGAGAAGTTGCCATTTTACAACAAAACTAGCAGAGCAGAAATTTCAATAACGGACAAAGCTGTCATTCTATAAAAGTCAATAGACCCTGAGCATGACTCACTGTTAGTCTATGGAGATTGCATGTGTATGGGGCGTAGATTAAAAACCTGAACGGTAGGTTATCTCCACACTTCCCATAAAGTGTACATAGACTCAGCTTCCTGATGTGTGCGTGTTTACCTGAAATCCTGTCCTCATCCTGCTGCTCGTCTCTCTTTTGGCTGTCAGCCAGGATCTCATCCAGCTCGTCATCACTGATGGGCTCATACTCCTCACCACCAGACACCACAGACTGCACATCCTCTCCTTTCCCATCATCCTCTTCTGAAGCAAACAAGAACAAAAAGTTTAGTTTAGTAGAGTTTGAGAAGCCCCAAACAATGCTTGAGTTGAGATTTGCCACTAAGCCAACAGGTTTTGAATCAGGGAGTTCTATACTAGAGCTATATTGGTATAGGGGTTTAATTCAGAATAATATAATCACCACAAAGATATATTATTCTCACCATCAAGGCTGTCCACCTTTTCTGTCTCACAGGCCTCTGTCTGCGTGTGTGGATCCTCTGTAGTGCTGGGTTTGTCCATGTCCATTAGAGCTTCCCTGGGTAGCAGAGGCTCATAATCTCCTCGTTCCATCCTCAACTCCGTCCGATTCTTGGGGTCCCCTAGTAGTGGGAAGTCAAATGGCAGCATTCGTTCTCGTTCTCCTCTGTCCCTTTCTCTTTCCCCACGGTCTCGGTCGAGGCGTTCGTGTGCCATCAGCCCTTCAGGCAGAAGTCTCTCTCTTTCACGCATCTCTCTCAGGTCCCGCTCTCGAATTGGCTCCCGGTTGCCACGCAGTAGAAGAGGTTCTCGCCCTCGGCCAACCCACTCCCGTGGCTCTGGCTCCCAGTCGCGCTGCTGTGCTGGAGGTGGCTGGTTTTGTGGTTGCCGGTGATCCTTCCTCTCCCGCTCAAACGGGAGCTCTCTCTCCCGTTCACGCTCACGACTGTCGTAAGAGCCAGCACGAGAACGGCCCTGACGCTCCGACTCTGGAGAACTGCGTCTTGAGCTGTGGCTTCGTGAGTCCTGCCGATCTGCACAGTAACAAAAACTCCAGTAAATACATTGTAGCAGTTTTATAATATAACACCACACCACTTGGCAATAAAGCAACAAAAATCACACAAATATTTAAATACAAAGTGATACTCACCCGATGAGGTGCTGCGACTGGGCTCTCCTCTCCTAAGCTGGTCGATCCTCGACTTCCTCTCTCCTCCCATTGTTTCATTGGCTGCTGCTGTTCTCTCCCTTTCTCGTTCCCTCTCTCTTTCCCTGTCCCTCTCCCGCTCCCGTTCTCTGTCCCGGTCACGGGAGTTTCCTGCAATCATGCGTCCACGACGTGAACGCACCCCCGGTTGGTTTTCTTCTGCGCGGTGGGCGGAGTCACTAGAAGGAGATCGGATCCTTCGGGAGGACGCTCGAATTTGGTTGCTGCCCATGCTGCCACTGCGCTGCGGCTGAGGTTGCTGCAGTTGGGTTTCCTGTGGCTTGCGTAGCATGTGCTGGGGCAGAAGAGGTTGCAGGGGTAAAGTCTGCATCAACATGGGCGGATCGGGCAACAGGGGTGCAATGTTTCTGCCCCTTCTGGGAGGTAGCTCAGCGGGGAGCAACCGATCTGGAGGTCGCTCACCTGTTGGGAGAGGAAATTGTTAAGATTATTAGGAGGCTTGTATTCACAACAGGAAAGTGAATAACTGAATTCATATAAACTCCATTTGATTAAAATTAACGCAATTTAATGCAACACAGACTCTCAATTCTCCTGATATTAATTAATAAATATTAATTCAATACTCCTGACTAATGTGGTCAATCAATGCAGTACTTTACAACTACATTAATCACTACTACTTTTACCCAAAGCTATTTTTATAAAGTTCTCATAAGCTGGTGAACGTCCAAATTTGCATTTACAATTATTGCACATAAAAAGTGTGTAAATAATATGTCCCTTCTTCTGTAGCACATTTAATGTCAACAGTAAATTGCAGAGAACTATCCACATATTAATATTGACCTAGAAGTGAAGTAGTGGAAGGATCAGCCCGCTCTGGAACATCCTCGTCAGACCAGTCACTGAAATGTGTGTCCATTTTGAGCGGAGGGGCTGCAGCAAGGCGTCCAGCCATGAGCGCCCTCTGGGACGGGAGGTCCTCTTTATTGATGGGTGGAGGTGTGCGAGGGCCCCGGCGTCTCTTGCTGACTGGGTGCTGGGCAGCCTGCTCGTCCTCAGAAATGTCAGACTCAGGACCTCGTGAGCGCTTACGCTTACGCTCTACGACTTTCTTCTTGCCAATCTTCCGGGGAGATACAAGTGTCCGGGGGGCCTCAGGGGGGGCAGAGGAGGATGAAGGAAGAGGTAGTTCAGGGTTAAAACGTTCTGCGGGTCCAGCAACACTCCCCTCTTCTTCTTTCCTGATCTTTTTCAGGTTCTTTTTCTGAGACTTTGTCTTTTTCTTGGCTTCCTCGTGGACAGCTGAAACAGCGGAATCCCGTCCTTCAGGGCTGGCCGGAGCTGGGGGTGGAGAGGTGGTATCTCTCTGATCTTTCACTCTTCGAGTTTCAGAAGGCACGGCAGCGGCAGGTATCTCTGGAACATGATCCCCACGGCGCTCTGTCACTCTCGCACGAGCTTCCGCTTCCTCGTGTCGGCTGCGAACGTCCTTCTTGTCCCCACGGCGTTCGTCTTCCCTCCAGCGAGCGGGGGGTTTGTCCTCAGTGGATAAGCGTGGAGGAGAGCGGCATGGCTCCTGTGGACGCACAACCTGACTCAGTAGTCTGTGTTTATCACCTATGCAAACAGAGGGAAAAAGCATAAATACATAATATACGTCTTAAATTTCCAAGCTCAGCTCTCATATTTGGTCATTAATACACAGGAAACCAAATACCAGTTAAACTAAGTTAGCAGGTACCTTTCTCCTCAGTACTGTTGTAACCATCACTTTCTGCAGGGCTAGACTCCCGTAATTTTTTGGGAGAGGGGCGTGGGCTGGGACTGCTCTCCACACGATGCCTTTTGCGACCACTAAAACAGAGACGTAGTGTGTTAAGAGTGTTCATTATTTAAAACACAAAAACAGGAGCAGTAAATTTTTGTTTTTCCAGGACATTTCCTCTTTCTGAAATGTGAAATATGCATACGGACGGGATTCCTAAATTGTGGAAAAACGTCCAGGGTATCACACTGATTTCACGTCAGGGTTTGCTTTGTATTCCACCTGCTCCCACTGTACAGAGACGCTGTGGGACGACCTGGGAACCAATATCTGAACCTACATTGAGTAGTCTCCTATATTCCATTTCAAAACAAAACTTAAATGACCACAGTATGACCAATGTCCTCCGTGTCTGTTTTTCCTGTAGAAGGCTTCTCCCAGTAGGTGGGCCGTATACAGTCTATGAGGAGGGCAGACACAGAACCAGGAGACACTCTCAAACTGTTAAAAACCCACCCATTTCAAAACCTGAGCACGGAAAACTTTAAAATCAAGAGGATAGAATGTAGAGAATGAAAAAGGAGGCAGAGATTATGATCAGTAAATAAATAAGAATATACTACTACTATACAGCGTGTATAAGAACATCATAGGGTTAAGGAGACTAAAACAATGAGAATAAAAGTTAATTTTCTGCACAAATAAAGCGAGAACAGAAAAGTAAATTTCTCTTTCAAAGAGTGAGAACAGGGTGAGACAGAGCTGGTGCGTCTGTTTTTTGGTGCTAGTTAAAGAAAGCTGGTTGGGTATACTGACACTATTACTTTGAATACACTCACCTTCCCTTTCGTTCTTTGTGGTTGTCTCGTCCCAAGCGCTCATCCCGCGACTCTTCTCTCCTGTCCCTCCTCTCCTCCCTGCATTTCTCCCTCTCCTCCCATTCCCTCTGTCTATCCCTCTCTCTCTGCTCCCTCTCTCGCTCCCTTTCTTTCCTCTCACGCTCCCTCTCTCGTTCACGCTCTTCCCTCTCTCGTTCCCGCTCTCGTTCCTCCCTCTCTCGTTCTCGCTCTCTTTCTCTCTCCTCCCTCTCCCTCTCCCTTTCCCGCTCCCTCTCTCGTTCCTCTCTTTCCCTCTCTCGTTCTCTCTCACGGTCTCTCTCCCTGGCCCGGTCCCGCTCCCTCTCTGCCTCTCGCTCCCTCTCCTTCTCTCGTTCACGCTCCCTCTCTCTCTCCCTCTCTCGTTCTCTCTCTCGCTCGCGCCCACGCTCCTCTCGTCTGTCAGACTCCCCTCGTTCACCCCTGCGCTCCTCTCTCCTCTCTTCCCGCTCCATTTCGTCGCTGCGGCTCTGGTGGCGGCTGGGAGAGGGCGCTCTCTGATCTGATAAACACAGAAGCAGATTTTTTTGACTGAGAATTGTAAAAAAAATTAATTATAATAATAATTAATAATATCATTATTCCATAACAAAATAAAAGACACTTTACTAATTCACTCTGACCCATTAACTGACACTGTGCTAAAAATAGAAAATTCATGAATATATGCATTAATTAAATGTGTAAATGAACATATTTTTAGGCAGTGTACTAGAAGAGTATTAGACATATGTATCTGGCAGTGTATTAGACATATGTTCTAGTCAGAGTTTACTGTATCGGCAGCAGAGTTAAATCCTAACCTCTGTCCCTGTTATCACGACGATCCCGGTCAGCGTGACTTCCTCGTCGGTCGTAGGACGAGTCCCTGGTCTGCTCGCCACGCTGCCTGTCGTTATCATAGCGGTCCCGCTCTGACACTCTCTCAGTGGTTCTCTCTGTGCTCCTCTCTCTCAGCCCACTGCTGCGAGAATCCCAACTTTCATGACCACCACTGCCCCCGCTGTCACCTTGTGATGCACGAGACCCTCGAGCTGAACCTGGGGGGAGGGAAGAGTGTTAATAAATGTATCCATCATCAGTGCAGTCATATATACTCACCGTACTAAAAAGGCCGTCTGATGTAGTGCCGTTGAAATAGGTTTTATTGCTGTATCATTCACTTGACACTTCCCTTATGATTCTGGAGTTACAAAGCTTGTTCCAACAGCAATAAAGAAATTCTTTACTTGGTTTCGGCTTTATTTTCTCACCTTTGTCAGTGGCCTCTGTTGCTCGTCCTCTCCCTCTGCCTGTCCTTTCTTGCCGTGACTCATTCCTGATCTCTGCCCTGCTCTCGCTCCGGCCCTCCTCTCTGCCATGTCCTCTGCCATAGCTCCTCTCTTCTTGCGCCGAAGTGTCCTCCTTTCTTTGTGTGTCATTCCGCTCCCTCTCTCTCTCCCTTTCTCTCTCTCGCTCCCTCTCTCTGTCTCTGTCTCTCTCTCGCTGTTCCAGTGACTCTCTGCCAGAGCGGTCTCTGGTCTCCGCTGTGCGTGACTCCCGTATTTCCTTGGCGTCTCCTTGGTTACGATGCTGACGATCATCTCGTGTCTCTCTGCGTTCACGGTCAGTGCGGCGATCCCTGTCTCGACTCCCTTGCTCATCTCGTGAGGAGTTCTGATCCGCCTCATATCCACGATCACTACGAACGCTGTCCTTTTCTCGCTTGCCACGACTCTCTGGATATGTGAGAGAGAGAGAGAGAGAGAGAGAGAGAGAGAGTTAAAAAAAAAAGTTACCATGAAGCATGGAACACCCACAGAGTCCCGAACAACACCTAAAATATGGTCATGGACTTTCATATATCCTCCAGACTACTCTTTCCTACCATCTCTGCTTTCATGGCGTCTTTCCTGGGCAGGGCTCCTCTTCCTCTCACTCCTCCCCCTCTCCCGACCCTGTGAGTGATGTCTCGAGGCAGGACTGGAGCGCCCACGGCAGACAGGGGATGCCTCCCTGTGGGGGGTGGGGGGCGAGCGAGAACGTGAATGGCGAGAAGCCTGAGTAGCAGGGGGCGAGGATGAGGATGGAGGAAGGTCGCGCTGGTAGGATGGGGAGGCAGAACCTCTGTGACGACGTGGGGAGGGAGTGTGGCGCTGATGGGAGGAGCCAGAGTGGGAGGAGGGGGAGTGGTGATGGCGTGACACTGGGGAGGGACTGCGGTGATGACGGGGCGGGGTACGGGACCTGAAAGAGGAGAAAAATCAGGATAACTAACTTTTTTTGTATACGTGTTCTCAAAGTTTCTCTGTACACAGTTGTATATATCATTGGTGGGCAAAATAATACAAATTACATTAATATTAGGCTATATTTGTCTATATAAGGTCAGAGACGTATATCAGATATTCTAACACTCAAACAACACACTCTCCTTTAAAAGACCCTCAGTCCATGACTAGGCTTCAATTTGAAAAGAGGTATAGACAGCCTCAGTCTTTGCTGAGTGCCTGGTGCCCGTTTGCTCACCTTTGGGGTGAACTCTGTTTCTGACTGACAGCTTTGGGGGATGCGGACTTCCTTCTTGTTTGGGGAGATATCTCTCTATTGGGGGACGACACGCTGCCTGAACGTTCCTCTGATGTCACGGAGCGCTTAGCCTTGTGGGAACTGTCAGAACGGTCCCTGCAATGATAGTGAAGTTTAAAAAAAACATTATTTTACACAGGAATGCAAAATATCAGAATTATACTGACAGTCAGCAGATATCTGCTTAAAATACTGGCATCAGATAGATATTGATTAAAACCGGCATAGGACAATGTGCTTTGTGTATGCAATAAAAGCAGATGATTTCATAGGTGCAAATAGAGAAAATAAGCCTTTCCAGCAAATCATTTGCAAATTTAGTTTCTCTGCAGAGGTGCCACACCTGCGCTTCTCCTTTTTCTCCTTGTGCTTTTCAGTGTCCCTGCCACGCTCCTTTGCCTCTTTCTGTTTATCCTCACTCTTTTCCTTGTTCTTGTGCTTGCCCTTGTGCTTTTTGCCTCCCACAGGCAGGTCCAAGGGCACAGGAGGCGGAGGGCTGGGAGTCCGCGGCCCCTTCTTCTTGCCGTGTCCAGTTTTGGATGATCTGCTCAAACAATAGTCATTTAGTTTTACTGCCAAAACCCTAATCGGTCAACCTACAGCTTTCTGAGCATTAAACACCATTTTGAAGTAGAAGAGAAGGTAACAGCAAAATGCAAAAGTAAGCTACCTAAAAATGTACTTAACGATCAACAATAATTTTTGTTTTTTTTTAAATAGCAATAACAAGGCTATTCAATAGTCATTTCAGAAACATTTATGTTTCTGACATTGTATAACATAATATTATCTATAAAAACTCTATTTTTTTTCCATAAAACATCAGAATGGAAACCTCATTTGACAAGAGATTATGAAACAATCGAGGATCTTCATATATACACACTTCACATCCTAATTAATTTCTTCACCTGCTCTCTGCCTCCTCAGGCCTGCTCTGCTCCACTGTAGGAGACGAGATGATGGAAGAGGAGGTGGAAGACTTCTTCTCTTTCTTGCCTGATGAGCCTGCTTTCCCAGAAGCCTTGCGTTTTGGGGAGCCTGCAGATTTGCGGGATGAGGGTGAGCCCTTGGAGCTGGATCGCTCAGGAGATCCCTAAACCGGACAAATAATTCATATATATATATATATATATATATATATATATATATATATATATAATAAACACACAGAACATATAAACAATACACCAAGACAAACCAGTAAAGTCAATTAACTATAATCAAACATTGTTCAACTTTATGAACTATAGTCTCAATGGCAATATCTCTAAAGATTATTTTTTTAATAGATCGAATTTGTAAAGCAGTGAATGTCTTTAAATAAGCTCAGTAGTATATTTAGATTATAGCTCAGATGTAGGGGCTAATTCAGAAATCAAACTCAGGGGTTTTTTTTCTGAAACAATATGCTGTGTGAGCTGACCTACCCGCTCTTTGGAAGTACTGCCTGTCCTGGTTTTGTTCATGGTTTCCTGTTTCGAAAATAAGTTTTGTTAAACAAAACTAGTCTACCTGACTCTTTCATCATCTCAATGATATATTTCTTTGCAAACACAGTTTATTTTGATTAAACAGGCCTTAGTGGTAGGGCATCCTACCTCTTTCTTGATAATGATTTCTTCTCGTTTGTCCATGTTCTCCTGCTCGAGCTTCATCAGCTCCCGCTGGATCTTCTGCCTTTTCATCTCCAGGGATAACTCGTAGTCGTAGTCACCGTTATCTGAGTCTAAAGGGAGGATGGTCACAGGTATGAAACCGAAAGAGAACACATGTGACACCAGTGAAGAGACTTCATTATTCAAGCACAAGTCCAAATACATCTTCATATACTTCAATAGATTTTCTGTGATTCTTTATGTAAACAGTGCAAATGTAATGGTGCATGTGAGGATTCTGACCTTCGCGATTGGCTTCCCACTCTGTTTCCTCTTCACTGGCTGGGGTTCGTTCTTTAGTAATCTTTATATCCTCTTTCTCTCTGTGTCTACCTCGGGATGAATCTCTCTGCTATTTACAAAGAAAACTTTCATTTGGCTACATGGATTTACAAATTCACACTCTAAAGGTTGCATTAACCAATGTAGAAATATTTCTGCATACATTTCAACGGGCCCTGAATAAAACACTGAATGGGTGATCGTTTGAACTGATCTTACTCTAACTGTGGGTGAAGTAGGTTCGTCTGCCTCTCTTTTTTGAGTGTCTGCATCAACATCCTGTCTCTTATTCTTCATTCTTTCCCGGAGATCCCCAGTGGGCCTCTCGGCAGACCTACACAAACATTTAAGACAGCGTTAATATTCAAGGCGCCCATCTATTTTATTATGACTTCTACAAATCAAAAGCAGCCCCACCTGCTGAATGTTCCAGAAAAACCTTTGCCTCTTGAAGGGGTTCCATGGGTGTAGCGACAAGTGTTGCCGTAACTGCAATTTCCTGTCTTCAACCAATTTCTACAGTGGGTCTGCTGAAAGTTAAAAGATTTTAAATTCACTAGTTAAACACTATCTCTTAATAAAATAATTTGCCCTATTATTTGTCATATCCAATTCCACCAGTGAATATCACTCTTATCACACACACTGCCACCAGCCTCATGAAGGAAGTGAGCAAACCTATTTTTCCTCCAAGACACAGCCCACTGCTTCTTTTCAGATTGACATTGGTGCAACAGCACTGAATAGTTAAACACATCAGAAGATAAAGCAAATGTATAGATTTTGACTTTACTTCAGCAGCATTACTGCCCGTGCTGGGTCCGAGTCTTTCGAAAACGCTGGGCCGGCGAGATGGAGTGGTCGTGTTGCTGCTGCTCTCAGAAATGGTCTTCGAATTCTCCACTGTCACCTTCCGCCTGATCTTGGACATTCTGCAGAGCTTCAGAGAAAGCAGTGTAAATGGGATTTAGTGAAACAGCAAATATGAATATATATTTTTTTCTGGTCAGTGTTTATTTTGATAGTGTGATAGTTAATTTATGACACAATGAAGACTTTTTGATTCATTTTTTATTAATTTCCCACTTCTTTATATTAATTGGTGAGTATAACCGTGTTCATTTAATTTTTTTAACAATGTAGCTATACTCTTTACAAATATCACCACACTATTGTTTTCTGTAGACTATATCACGGTTACAAAGGACAAATCAATTCTTTGTTCAAAACACAGTCGTACAAAACTGAAATCAGCTTTTTTTTTTTTTGTATCACCTCCACCTTAAACACCACAGCGAGAGTAGTGAACTGCTGCACAATTTAAGGTGGAAGTAAGGACTCTAACAAGAACGCAGCCGCACATATAAGGTGCTTACTAGAACTCTCCACTCCACCTTAAAAATCGCAGCGCGGTAACGTAACTGCAATGCCATTTAAGGTGGAAGGGATAATTCAAACGAGTTATTCAGACACTCGGTAATTTGAGCTCTGAGGAGCAGGTAAATGGTTCTAAACTCGTGATGCGTGGATAAATCTCTTTCAGATGTGATTGTAATTCAGTGTGTGGATTTATTGAGCCATTAAAATAGTTTGTTGTGAAACAAAGTGTGTTTAAACGTCAGAGAGTGTCGCTTCAGGAGAATCAGTGGAGGTAAATAACGCAAACGCGGGTAACGTCGGTAAACAACCGACGTTAGTTTATACACCAGGGTCCACGGCGAAGTCTCAGGAGCATCCAACCCCATTTCTCGTGCAATTTAATATTTTCACAGCATATACACGCTATAATGTCCTTCTAATCGGTGCCTAAATGGACTTGCAGTCGCTCTGAGGCCTAAACTACAGGAGGCGCCTCAGAGCACAGGTTCAACCGCCTTCACTCGAAAGCAGATAAAAGTCTCTCACCCGAAATGTATTTAAGCACCGCGTCCAGTTTCACAGACTTATAGGGACGGTTATCTCTCTATAAGTAGCAGTAATTCTCCTGTAGCGGGTTCAGCGGATCTCCCCACGCCGCCTTCATGGTGATGCGAGATGTAGAAACTACAACACTTCCCCAGCTCCAAACTCAGCGCCCACCTCAGGCTGTGGAGAGCACTACGGGCCCTCAAAGTGAGCCACCATGAGGAAAAATTACCAGGGTCATCATCCCAATAAAAAAAAAAAACTTACGATGGAGTCCAGTGTCTTCGTTCATGTTCGTGTGGGAAATTATAAGGACACATATTCTTCTCCTTTTCCACAAGCGAAGACTGAGACTGTGACCTGCGTTGGTCAAAATCCCACAGGGGTTAAACACCTCAGCAGCGTTCTCCCTCCTGTCTAAATAGCCCTGTTCAGAACAACCGGTTTCAGCGCCTGTTCATTTGAAAATGATTTGAGCCTCTTCTCATTTCAGTATGAATCCAGGAATTAGGAGCACAGGGATTTTTGCTGTTTTTCCTCTTTGCTCTTTTTATCTCTCATTTCCAATATTTAAACAGTACTCTTATTTCTCCATGATTGTTTGTTTTTCTCTGTTTAACCTTGTCTTTTTTTTTATTTAATTAATTAATTAATTTTTTTTTTCATTTGCTATCACATAAACGGTTTTCATGTGGTGTGTCTAAGCATTGCTTTTAAATAATATCTTCAGGGAGCTGTAAACAGTTAACGAATCTATCATCTGGAGACTGGGAGTTAGATCCTTGGTGATGCCCTAAACCATCTGAAACTTGGTTTAATCCAACTAAAGGAAATATAATTTCCAATAAGATCAACAAAGCACTCATGACTTTGCACTCTGGGTGGGTGGGATGGCTCAAAGTAATTTTTCTCTTTTAATAATTTACCAAAAATCTCTTAATTCACGTTTCATTAACCTTGGCCAAATCAGTGATTATAGTGATTAAGAAATCACAGTTAAAAACATTTTACACTCACAAACAAAAATGAAAAGTTAGAATCTTTTACATTAGCATTTTTCCAAAGGCTGCAATAGGAATAGGAATAGGTTGAATAGGAAATTAGTCACAATTATTTTGGCAATCTTTAATCTAACAGAAATGTAATATCTGTGGCTGCAAAACACAAATCACACAAAAGGTATGACAGAGTGTCCTCTTCTCCATTAAGTAGTCTCAGGGAATTTTTTGAAGAGCACGCAGAGCTATGGACTTGACGGCAAGAAGCGCATCGTTGCAGGCACTGGAGATCATATTCGGAGGGAGAAGGAAGCCATATTTTCCTTGGTCTTGGAGCTCGAGGGTGAAGGAGTATTTAATCCCCTGATCGTAGGCCCAGTCATCCGAGCCCCCAGGAGCTAAATCTGAAGAAACAGAAGGGGAAGACACAACAAAAAATTGATTCTGTTCTATATTATTCTGTTCCAGTGTATACTATTATATCCTAATCTAATCTGTTCTGTGTTTCAGTGAGTAACTTACATTTAACATAAACACTATTCAGTGTCATTTGTGGCACAAGCTTAAAATAAGGCCTACTTCATATTTACATAACTGTCCCTTAGCTATTTTGTTCTGCTTGTTTTGTATTTAAATGAATGTTTAATCAGGCATATGGCAAACAAAAAACTTGATTATACACCAAACTCTTTTTCCTCCCTGCTTACAGACAGCAGTTTGACTGGTTGAATGAAAAAAAAAAAAAAAACAAAGATTTATTCTACTTTTTATTTCTCTTTCATTTTGCATTCAGTTTTTGCATAACATTCAAATTTCCCTTGTGATAACAAGAAATTCATTAGCTTAATGCAAGTGCACCCATTGCTGAGGCTAGGCAGTCAAATTTACTTAGTATAATATGGGTAACAATTGTGTAACAGTTTGAACATTTAATTTATGTTCAGAATAGAGCTTGATCAAACTTACATATTGTTTTTGCTCCAGCACCGACTTTATACTGTTTTCCATAAAAACGGCGTATTTTTGAGGCGGCTTCATTTGCAAGTTCAAGCTGTGAAAGAGTCCACACACACACACACACACAATTATTTATAACTATGTCACATAGATCCGAGTCACTGAAAAGTAATATATAGTACAATATATATCATGAAGTCTGGAGTTGAGCACCCACCAGTTCAGCATGGTTCTGGGCCAGGTCAAATGTGTAGGAGTAAGGGAAGAGCAGCATTTGAGAGTAGGAATGGATGGAGAAGTATAGCTTGACGGTGTCTTTGTTGCTGCGGAGGAACTTGGCCACAGCTTCCACCTCCGGCTCCGACTCTGGGTACTGACCACAGTAAATCTCAGAACATGGATAACTGGACGCTCCCTCCGCTTCAAAGTTGAATGGTGTTCAGAAACAGAAAAAGGTAGGTTTTAGATATAAAGAGTGCATAAACAGGAATGGCCCTTTAAAGCAATACAGTAACATTTAAAATGCACAAAATGTTACCTCAAATGTAGTCAATGAAACAAGTTTGCAAGTTTGGTGTCTAAAGTATGTTTGTTCATTTTTACAGATTTTGCCTCTTTAATTTTGCAATTGAACTGAGAGATTAACTGTAGCTAACCAGCAGTGGGAGTTTTTAAATGCAATGCACCTAATGGAACTCAGCCCGCACCCTTACATACTCATGTACAAAATTTACGATGCTTGATGAGAGATTGTAGTTATGAGAAAACAGCACAAAGTATTTTAGCACTCACTGCACCAGTTGGCATTAAAGTTTCTGTTCAGGTCGACCCCAGTGCAGTAGTCGTTCTCCTCCCTCACAGACCGGTTCTTCCTCCACATGCGGTTCTGTTAAAATTAACATTTGTTAATGATCACTTTTCAGATTGGCTGCACTGTGCTGGGTCTCATTAAAAAAACACAAGGTAGGCTAAAGTACACCTCCAGAGGGGCCAAACTGTAGTGGGATGTATACTGCACAATTAATTCAAAATGAACAGTTGCTGCAGCTTAGTTCCATTATATGGGCTATATATGGACTGGAGAGTGAACAGAAAAGTTCTGAGACATAAATAATGTTTATATACTATATGAAATTTGTTTTAGAAACAAATATACAGTGTGAGTCAAAAGTCACAGGGCACCCTTTTTTTTTGATACACTACATGACCACCTTCCCACTGGAAAACTTGCCCTTGATCCAATATGACGGCATTCAAGATGGCGGCCATGTTTCAGACATAGCCTCATACATTACTTGCTGTGGTACTCATATAAAATGGTGTCCTGCAACTTTTGACTCACCCTATATATGGGTTTTCAAATGCACATATCTCCCTATCATTCCCAATATTAAAGATAATTAACTTACAGTTGTCCATGTATATTTGTAACCATCTGGATTTAGGACGGGCAAAATGTAAATGTCCATCTTGTTCAACATTGTTGTGATGTCACTATATTGGTTGTAATATTCCAGAGCCTAAGAAAAGTGCAGAATATAGTCTTTCATTTATATTTAGAAACCTTTTACTTATCATTGAATCAGAATATGTTACTAAATATGAACCTCAATTTGTGACTGACATCATGTCATAAAAAAGTGGCACTGCTGAGTAATTCCTGTTTAATAATACACCTGGTTTGGATCTTACATATCTTATGAAGTACAGGCAAAAAGCAGGAGAGATCCATTCTCGAGCATGAATCCCACAATCCATCCACATGGCTTTATCCACTGCTGGCCGCTTCCCTGACAACTACAACAACAAACCAACCGAGAAACACTTTGGATCCACTTCACAATGGATTCTAAAATATTTGTAAGTGCAGTCAAAGTTTAAATGATTGATCATTTAAATATAATGTTAAGAAAAATTATGTGGAAAACGTCTAAAATACTGATTATCAGCAATAAAGGATGCTAATATTTACCTTCATAACAAAAAGAGGTCGTTTCTCAAATGACGACCCAATAAAAATTATCTTCACCATGTCTGGATGCTCTTGGCTTGTTTTATTCATCCAAAAATAGATCTGTTTATAAAATGGAATGACAGTAAACCTAAAAACAGCCATGTAGATTCAAAGCTCACAGTACAGTAAATTTAAACCTAATTTCTTTTTTATGTCTAATGTGATGTAGTTATTTTTGTGAGGAAAATGTATGCATTTCTTAAATTGTAGGATCTTACATCTTCTAAAGAGAAATATCTCTCATTGTTTACAGCACCACTTCGAGGGTCTGTTGTCTCATTTCTGGTTTGTTGCTCGATCAGATCCTGTGTGTTTTCCAGCAAAACACTGTAGAAAGACCACATCATATCTGAGATCTATATTGATGAACTGTGCTTCACCTCCAGGACTTATTATGTTATATTATTTTAATAATGATTCGACATTTTTCTACATGTTTTAAATGAAAATTTGTAGCTGATAAATTCTAACAGTAAAACAAGGAGATAAAATGATTGTAATTGACTTTTCTCTCAAGCTAGTACTTACTCAGTTGTTATGAAAAAAAGTTAAATGGTTTTCTGTGTAATATATTTACATTTTAAATCATTTCATGACTTCAAATTTGCCACTGTTATGATTTCTTAAGAGTACCCCTCAAAATATTAGCTTTGCTAGCAGGGAGCTTGCAAGCTAGCAGTTAGCACAGTTAGCATTAATCAATCAGCCTTATTCTGATTAATGTTAAGCAACACATATTTTATAATCCAAATAGTCATAAACACATCTAACAAATGCAGGATACTAGTGGGTACTCTTTAGCATTATATAAAGTTCAGGTAGCTGCGCCATAATAGCATAATTAGTCTATGTCCTGTACCTGTAGGTGATCTTATGTTTGTGCAGCAGGTCAGTGACATGTTTCACACTGCCCGAATGGACGTACAGATGGACTTGTGTTTTTATTTTGATGAAATTTGGAGAAACCGGCTGCCAGAGCACTGTCTGATACAGAGCAAAATTTCATTACAAAGAAGAGCTACCTCACATTGTTTTTGACATTATTCAAACACAAAATATTTCAGCTAAACTGTTAAAAAAGACCTCCTAAAATAAGTAATGTAAATGATGTACTGATTTTAAATACATGAAATATGGAGTTATTGTGTGTGTGTGTGTGTGTGTGTGGGGGGGGGGGGGGGGGTGGCTCATACCTGGTTATGGCTGGATATATTTTTTACCACATTCACTTGTTCTTCAGTGGTTGCTGTGATGGAAAGAACTCTGTCACTGTTTTCGAGAAGGGTAAAATATTTTTTCTTTTTTTGTGGCATTTGTATATTTGAAAAGGTCTGAATAAAATATATAAATTTAAAATAAATGAAACATAATTTCCATATATATGTCACAACATTGGAAATGAATAGGTTGTTTACGGCTCCAGATCCATTGTAAAAACAACCTCCTCTTGAACTTTGCCCATGAAATGTACATTGTGTTTCACACTAACCATAACATTTCTACATTAATATGACAAGTGTTTTAACTGCAGTCAACAACTTTATGCAAATATTTAAGAATAAATTACTTGAAAACAAATGCGATTGAATTAATACAGCTTTACAAAATGCGGTAGAAACGTGAAACATTTCAGCAGGAGAAACATAAAGTTAACAGATGTACTTACTGTTCTGTACTGTTGTGTGTGCCATCACTGCTCCGTATAATACTATGGAAACATATTAATAAAGTCAGAAAATTAAGAGGCCTCATCTTGGTTCTGTGGACACATAACACAGATTTGTTCTACAGAGAGAAAATGGACAGTATTGATTTAGGACTGTTGACATTAGCTACAAGATAAACTTGCTTTCCTCCCCCAACAAGGACTAGTGTGCCTTTCTAATGCTATATATTTCTATATAAAAAAAATATGAAAAGATAAAAAAAACTGAATTATAAAAGTAAATTAACAAATATTCAGAATATGACTATGCAAATATATGCAGTTATAATTATGTTTATACAGATTAGTCCCATTTATATCATACAGAAAATGTCTAAATATATTTTGATAAGTATATATAAACCGCTGTCGCTGGGTGTGTCAAAGGTCGGCAGGAGTCACACTACAGGGCTGTGTGATTAATGGCTTTAAGGACTGATGAGCAAGGAATAACTCAAGCTCAAATTGATCAAAACAAATGAGATGATGGCGGACTTTATGAAGACCAAAATCTCATTGTCCCTATCTTATAAAATATAGTCAAGGAGAATATTTGAAATCATATATTCACTTGATTTTGTACTGCAAGCCCCACTCTTACTGAGAAGGCTAATTATTTTAAATATAATAATAATAATAATAATAATAATAATAATAATAATAATAATAATAATCTGTGCCTGAGACTTTTGTACAGCATTGTATATTATTGTTCACTAAAGATAATGTTCCTTTAAATGTATAACCGTGATGTTAAAGTCCAGCTGTGTTCCCAAAAGGTACGTTACATTCTCTTCTTCAGAAGCAGAGACAAAAAACATTAGTAAACTTTAATTATACAATTTGCAAAATAAAAAAAGCAAAATAAAAGTCCTGGAAATGAAATTGAGTGTGTGAAATCTAAGGTGTGGATTCTCAGACAGGGATTAAGCCTAGTCCTGGCCTATATTTTCCCTTCAATGGAAATCACAACTCAAAATGCAGTGTAGTCCAGGACTAGGCTTAATCCATGCCTGGGTAATGCCTAGGAGTAACAGTGACAGTTTTTCTGAGAGAGCAGATTCAAAGCTAGTCTTTCAAAGAGAGGGGAGAGACTGATAATTCAGGAAAAAGGGGACAGGGCTGGAGAAGTGTCCGGGTACTTGGGGGTACTGTACTTTGTCCCCGGTGGTCCTCCAGTCCAGCAGGAGGCGCAGAGGCCGCGGTGGGCCGTAGACTGACTCCGAGCAGCGTAGCGCGGAAGAAACGGAGAGTGTTGTGTTGTCATTTGGAGGAAAGATGTCTGGACACGATCATCTCTCTCTGTGTCTGTGTGATTTAATCAGGTAACACTCACACTCTCGGGGAAAGCAGAGAGGGTGAACGAGTGTGTGTGTGTGTGTATTTACACTAACTCAGGGAGGAGCAGACTCAGTCTCCTGTCCCCATGTTTATTAATGTCTACGGGATGAATGGACTTCAGGTCCAACTAGGTTTGTTTTAAACCCGGGAGGGACGTGTATATAATTTTTAGCTGTTTCTCTAAATGTGCAGGGTACAGTCCTCTACAGAGGACACACTTCTGAAGTTATTAGTCCACTGTTAAAATGTATTTACTGGAATTGAATTACAGAGAAGTCAGTAGACAAGGTATGTGGCCTGTGCCATAGTCCTGCAAGTCTCTGTAGTTCAACTCCACCTCATTGTCCCTACATTCCTTGTCCGTTTTCACTTCGTAAATCTTTGTCTGCCCACTTTCACCCTATTCTTCAATGGTGCGGACCCTCACAGGACCACCACAGAGCAGGTATGGTTTGGGTGGTGGCTCATTCTCAGCGCTGCAGTGATGCTGATGTGGTGGTGCAGTGTTCGTGTGTGTTGTTCTGGTACGAGTGGATCAGACACAGCAGTGGTGCTGGAGTTTGTAGACACTGTGTCCACTTACTGTCTACTCTGTTAGACGCACCTACCTTGGTAGTCCACTTTGTTTATGTAAAGTCAGAGACAGTAACTCATCTGTGCCTGCACAGTTTGTATTAGTCATCAGTGGACACTGGATGCTGACTCTGGACTCTTTTGGCTGGATGTTTTTGGTTGGTGCATTATTCTACCTCTCCACTGCTGTGTCTGATCCCCTTGTACCAGTGTGACAACCACCATGTCAGTGTCACTGCAGCACTGGGAATGATCCACCACCCAAATCACACCTGCTCTGTTTTGGTCATGTGGGGACCATTAAAGAACAGGGTGAAAATAGAGCTAACAAAGTAAGAAAAGCCACATATGGACTGCAGTCTGTAAAAGTAGAACTACAAAGGGCAGGTGTATGGTCAGTGGAGCTGAGAGAATGGACATAATGAATGTAATGGCTAATTGATGCAAATGCATGATTATAAATATGCTTCGTGATTTAATTCATTATTATTTAAAACAGCAAAAACAGTTATGAAATCTCTGTTTAGACAGCACTGACATATGACCAGATCCCATGCTGAGATACATTTTATTTGTGTGTGTTTTGCAGGTTGCTGTGGTCTCTTCTGTTGCCATGTTTTTGTCTATGTCTGGTTCTGACCAGTCTGCTGTTTCTGCTGGTTTTTGGAGTGCGAGCATGGCTCCAGTCCAACAGAAAAGCAAGGAGATCTCGAGATGGACGACCAGCTGTGGCTTTCTTCCACCCATACTGTAACGCTGGAGGAGGAGGAGAGAGAGTGCTGTGGTGTGCTATAAGAGCCCTTCAGAATAGGTACAGGTCACGTTTGTTAATATCTCATTAAAATCTCAACATCCTTTTCAGCAATGTGTGCAGAGAGGTGTATAGTGATTATTCAAATAACTAATAAAAGCTGTAGAACATCAAAAATGAATTAATATTCTGTGTGTTAGCGACGATCAGGCCTACCAAAAGATGGCTTAGTACAGAGATAGTTGTAAATTCATTCATTCATTATCTGTAAGCGCTTATCCAGTTCAGGGTCGCGGTGGGTCCAGAGCCTACCTGGAATCATTGGGCACAAGGCGGGAATACACCCTGGAGGGGGTGCCAGTCCTTCACAGAGCAACACAGACACACACTCACACCTACGGACACTTTTGAGTCGCCAATCCACCTACCAACGTGTGTTTTTGGACTGTGGGAGGAAACCGGAGCACCCGGAGGAAACCCACGCAGACACAGAGAGAACACACCAACTCCTCACAGACATTCACCTGGAGGAAACCTACACAGACACAGGGAAAACACACCACACTCCTCACAGACAGTCACCCGGAGGAAACCCACGCAGACACAGGGAAAACACACCACACTCCTCACAGACAGTCACCCGGAGGAAACCCACGCAGACACAGGAAAAACACACCACACCCCTCACAGACAGTCACCGGAGGAAACCCACGCAGACACAGGGAAAACACACCACACTTCTCACAGACAGTCACCCGGAGGAAACCCATGCGGACACAGGGAGAACACACCACACTCCTCACAGACAGTCACCCGGAGCGGGAATTGAACCCACAACCTCCAGGTCCCTGGAGGTTTATTGTAATAAATTAATTGTACAGTGTATTAACCTCTAAACAGTTTTTAAAATAGCTTTGTAAAAAGTTCAGATGTCCAGGTGGACCCCATATCCACCCTGACCCTGATGAGGATGGAGTGGTTACAGAAATATTAATAATAATAATAATAATAATACTGAGCATTAAATATGTTAATAAAAGCTACGTTAATATTAAAATCATACAACAAAATGCTGACATATGCCCCCTGCTTGTTACGTAATAAAACTTAGAACCACCATTTATTTCATCATGGGTTGTTTATGGGAAATTGATCATTTAAATAGTAATTTCGAAGATGTAAAAGAACATTAGCCTTGTGTACATTTATAGTAACAGTTTATTGAACTGTACCTGGTGAATATGAAGATTAAAATGAAATTGAAACCCAAAAACACTTACAATTATAAGAGTTTCATATCCAAAACCACACAGACAGTGTGACCCTGTTGTATTGATCTGATGAATTTAACCCACCTCTCCCTGCTGCATCCCAGGTTTGAGGATGTGGATTTTGTGGTCTACACCGGAGACCAGGGTGTTACGGCGGAGCAGATTCTGGATGGTGCTCGTCGTCGCTTTAACATCCGTCTTCCACGTCCCGTTCGCTTCGTTTTCCTGAAACATCGGCTCCTGGTGGAGGCCAATCTTTACCCACACTTCACTCTGCTGGGGCAGAGCCTCGGCTCACTCTTCCTGGGCTGGGAGGCACTCACGTCCTTTACTCCAGATCTCTACATAGACTCCATGGGCTACGCCTTCACCCTGCCGGTTTTCCGGTATCTGGGAGGCTGCAGAGTGGGCAGCTACGTTCACTACCCCACCATCAGCACAGACATGCTCTCTGTGGTCCGCGAGAGGAATCCCAGGTTCTCATTATGAATTACAAGCCAAAAGCTACATTGATTATTTTGGCACTTTTTTATTTAATGTTTTATCATGCTTAACATACACATTTGCTATGTACAGCTGGTGTAGGTATCAATACAAATCAATGCTAATACCAGTACTGATTCCTTTATCTGTACTTTTTTTTGGAGCCATATTTTAATTTAAGTCAATGTGGTGCAAACCAGAAACACCTGTGGGCTGTTGAAAAGCATCCAGTAATTTTAGACATTCAACATTTTTAAGTTGGCGTTATGTTACTTAAAGACGCATGAAATCAGTATTTTTTTCTTGTCCAATCTCTAGGTTCAACAATGCAGACTACATCAGCAACAACCCTGTACTGAGTGCTATTAAGGTGATATATTACTGTGCCTTTGCCCTGCTGTATGGGCTGGCCGGCTCTTGTAGCGATGTGGTCATGGTCAACTCCACCTGGACGCTGGGTCACATCCTGGCACTGTGGCGTGCCCCTAACCGAACCAGTGTAGTCTACCCACCCTGTGACGTCCAGGCATTCCTCGGTGTCCCTTTGGAGGAGGAGGAGGAGGAGGAGAAGAAGGAGAGGAAGGACGGAGGCAAGAAGTGCCACTCTATTGTGTCCGTGGCCCAGTTCCGTCCGGAGAAGGACCACCAGCTGCAGATCAAGGCTTTCCGAAAACTTCTAGACAAGAAAGGGGCAGAGCCTGGAGGGAGGGAGTCGGTGAAACTGGTGCTGATTGGTGGATGTCGGAACCAGGAAGACGAGGAAAGGGTTCGGATGCTGAGGGGGCTTTGTCATGAGCTGGGTGTCGGTGACAGAGTGGAGTTCAAACTCAACATTCCCTTTGAAGAGCTGAAGAAGGAATTGGTGGAGGCTACAGTCGGCCTCCACACCATGTGGAATGAACATTTCGGCATTGGTAAGAACTGCAGTTGACTTGTCACATGATCAACATAGTCATGATGTGTGCATGAATTCCCATCACCACCTTGCTGTCTCCCTGTCTTAGGTGTGGTAGAGTGCATGGCTGCAGGAACAGTAATCCTGGCCCACAAGTCTGGTGGGCCCAAGCTGGACATTGTGGTGCCATATGATGGTGGTCTGACAGGTTTTCTGGCTGATGATGAAGACAGCTACGCAGAGGTCATGGAGCGGATCCTCAACCTCACACCCAGCACACGACTGGACATCCGGCGGAGAGCACGACAGTCCGTCGCACGCTTTTCAGACCTGGAGTTTGAGGCTTCTTTCCTGGCTGCTACTGAGCCACTGATGGGCACTCTGGAGCGATGAGAACTGGACATTAGGAAGGGACGCTTCGTTTCCCTTTAACATCTGATGAGTACTGACCTGCTGCTTATTCTGGAGTGTTTCTGAGTGTTAAGAGCAGAGCATGTCCACCAACAAAACACCATCATCCTGCTTGCTGCTTTAAATCATGTAAAATCACATACAACAAAGTAAATATATATTTTGTGAAAGTGGGGACAATGTAGAACGATGTCAATTGGGGGGTGAATGGGAAGACAAATGGGTAAGAATCTGAGAATGGGTGATGGCAGTCTACAAAACCATGACTTCAATAGAGAGTAGGCAGTAATATGGGGTGGCAAATCATATAAGGGTTAATTAATTTACTGAACAATTCATAGAAGGGTTCAATAAAGGGCCAAAATGTATAATTCCCCTTCTTAAAGACCGTGTTATTCAGAGGGTCTGGTGGTATTCCTATGACAACATTTATGTTCTCGACAGCTGTATAGTTTTCCACAGGGTACAAAATAGTTCCACTTATTCCTCCCGTTCAGAGCCGAGTGTAGAGTCAGAATTCCTAACGTGGACTTGATGTGATGTGACCACAGAATAGCAGTAGAACTGAAGTGGCCTGCAGCCCAGCATTTGTTTTTGCTGGTGTTTGTTGTTTTAGGCGTCTGGTCTTTGGCCAAAACCCACCAATAGCCAGTGTCTTATGGGAAACGTAGTTTAAAAAAGACCTGCTGGGAATATAGAGTGATACCGTTGAAATCATTCATTCGTTTGTTCATTTATTCTTTCAAGCATCTTCTGTAACTGCTACATTCTCTTCAGGGTTGAGGTGGGTCTGGAGCACACTTGAAGCCACTGGGTGCATGGCAGGAGCAGGATACTAGCCCATCACAGGGAGTTTGAAAAGCACTAGGAACTTGAAATATGCTCATAGTAGAAGCCAGTGGGCAGTTGCTGAATTCCATCCGTTAATGAGAAACATGTTTGTAAACACTTCAGTCAAACATACTTGTAAATTAAAATGTAAATCTTCATACTGTCCTCCTTCAGATATAACACAAGCCAGTGCAATTTCTGCTGTAAATACCAGGATATTTAGGGAAGGAGATAGTAACAGGAGCTGCATTTTGATATGAATACAGATGTAGCTGATGCTGGAGAACTTACAGATATAGTTTTGTTATATAACACTACAAAACTGTCTGAATTTGCTACTTTGACCTGATCTAAAACCATGGACCCTCAGGAACCCAAACTTTATCTAATAAAACAAAATCTGGGCATAGATCAGCAGTACGAGGAGATCTGGAATAAGGACAGTGAAATGCAGGGAAAAGTTGACTGACCCAGTCTGAGTCCAGTGCACGCTCATTGCAAACAAAAAAAAAGGCCACAGTTTGTTTTGTTTCTGTTTAAAACACAGTCCAATCTGCTGCTGCTGCAGACTTTAGCTTAATTTGTCCCTGTTCCTGCTTCCATTGGCTTTCCAAAACCTATTTTCTTGTTACATGTCTGATTTCTCCTTTTGTATTTACATTTACAGAAACAAACCTTAAAAGTTGTGAAATATGTTGTGGATTACAGTGATTTAGGTGAATTGAAAAGTCATATTTATTTGAATGTTTAAAATAAATCCTCAATAATGAAATAAACTTGGGGTGACATGTTTAAACATATCTTTATGTGTGTGTGTGAATATGTATATATACACTGTCTATATATAATATAAACTGTTTAAAACCACGGATGTCTAATAATGTGTAAAAACTTGTTTGTCCAACATTTTTTTCTGAAATCCTACCCTCCTCCACGACGAACATATTGTAGATTCTGCAGTGCAGAGCCCGGAGTAGATACAACAGAGACCCTGTCATTTTAAGTTAAAATAGTAGCGAGTGTTGTTTTAATAGTAGCTTAGTTCAAAGTTCCAATAGCACAATAGTTAAATGCAGTATTGGAATGGGTTCATTAAATGGTACTTTACATTTATTTATTATATATATCTAATACAATCATTATCAAAATAGCCCTTATTTGTCAAATCTGTGTAAAAATGAGCGCTAAACCAGCTACAAACTCTTCATCCAATGATTCACAAACCTTCCCTGTGATGTGGAAACATGCAGAGATGTAGCGCAGTTGACTAATCAGCTTCAGTGCATGAAATCAAACTGTCTGTGAGGAGTGTGGTGTGTTCTCCCTGTGTCTGTGTGAGTTTCCTCCGGGTGACTGTCTGTGAGGAGTGTGGTGTGTTCTCCCTGTGTCTGTGTGAGTTTCCTCCGGGTGACTGTCTGTGAGGAATGTGGTGTGTTCTCTCTGTGTCTGCATGGGTTTCCTCCGGGTGACTGTCTGTGAGGAGTGTGGTGTGTTCTCTCTGTGTCCACGTGGGTTTCCTCCGGGTGCTCCGGTTTCCTCCCACAGTCCAAAAACACACGTTGGTAGGTGGATTGACGACTCAAGTGTTCGTAGGTGTGAGTGTGTCTGTGTTGCCCTGTGAAGGACTGGCGTCCCCTCCAGGGTGTATTCCCGCCTTGCGCCCAATGATTCCAGGTAGGCTCTGGACCCCCCGCGACCCTAAAATTGGATAAGCGGTTACAGATAATGGATGGATGGATGGATGAATATTCGAAGCCTTCTGAGCCAATGGCTGTGCCCCTATGCAGAGTTTGCTCCCCCTGCTGACCACAATAATGCTATGCCAAAAAGAAAACCATGAAATTAACAAATACTTTTAGATTTATTTGAGATATACACAGTGTAATAGGATTTATTTATTTATATATTTATTTAAATAAAAGTTTAACATTACATTATTGCATTATTAGAGTGTGTTTGATACTGCACAATTTGTGTTTATGTTTAACTTTTTGGGCAGAATCAGCAATACAAATTCTTTTTTTCATCTTTTCATCAGCCTCAAATTAATTTAACAGCAAACCAAGGATTATTCACGATGCTAAACAAGGCTCAAATAGATAAATGCTGCAGCTGAAAATGAAGAACATCAAAAAGTTTACTTATTTTACAATCAGACTGTACACATCTTAGATGGATAATAGTCTGTGGCAATGTAACATTATGGTACCTTGTTGTATTGTATATTCCTACCAGGCATGTTTAAATAAAATCTTATTTGTAGGATGACAGAGTTGAGAATTACTCAGTCCTGTTTCACAATGATTATTCCCATTATTCCTATTACACAACAGCTGAACTCCCAGGTATTGACTAATCTGTTGCTGTGTTGGTATTTGCCCAATCTATTTCTCTTATCTCTCATTCTATTACCCCCTCCTAAACAAAATTTGCTAAGGTCCTGGGTCCATATGGAAAATTTCATGTCTCATTTTAAGCTCACCCCCAAACTGGTTATATACAGATACAAAAGTCCCCTGAGACTTGTGTGTAGACATTTGGAAACTTCAGTTTTAGTCTCTTGTGTCCAGGAATTTTATGTATCTCCTCTTGAGATTTAGTGAAGATATCAGGAGTTTCATTTTAGGCTCAGATTTGCTTAGAAAACACCTACTGGCTTTGTAAAGATATAGTAAATTTACAAAGTCCTGAGCTGAGAATGATGTTCTCTGGTCTTTGTTTTCATAGCCGTGCTGTCTGCACCTGCTTGTTACTCCTACGGAAACACTGGCCTTCCCTATGTTGTGTTTTGCCCTCTCAAGAGACCTGTAAAAGATCATCCAAACATTTTCCCACTGAAAATAATAGGTTCTTCAACTAAAAATGCATCTGAAAAATAATTATAAATGCTTCATTGAGCTCATCTGTGTTTAGCAGCCTCCCTCTGGGCTAAATCCAAAGCATTTGTTTTGGTCTGAGATGCTGGTGCTCTAGTGTGACATCTTGTGGTAGAATGTCAGATATCACCTTTACCAATTATCATTTTTTGTCTAGGCCAGAAATACCTAATATCTCCTTTATGTTTAATGCTATATGTATTTAAGACAATAACCATTATAAAAAGTGTGAGGCTTTTTTAATTTTTGTAACATGGACCTAATTTATTCCAATATCCTGGCAGTTAAAAACATGAAACATACTGTTGAAGCCAGTGAGCAGCTGCTACTCAAACTGCGAGCATATATCGGTCCATTGGCATAAAAAGGCTGGCACACCACTGAGTGTAGACCACTGCAGATCCACCATCGGACCCCTCAGATTACTGTCCTGTACAGGATAGAACTCATTTATAATCTCCCCAAACAGATTTTACATTCACAGAGACTTTTATTCTGGAAAACAGACTAATAACAAATAATACCAACAACTATGAGAGATATAATGAGTATAAGCCTGATATAAAATGATTAAATGATAAAAATGCTGACACTGTGTTGGATTTAAAATATTTACTAATCTTTTTTATAAAGGTTAAAAAAAGAACCCAATGAAGGAAAAAAATGTAAATTGGACTGTGAATGGAAAAGTGCTAAAATGTGGCATTTTGTCTAAAATTCTGTTTAATCACCAGTGGTCCGCCCAGAAAACGCTGTGCAAAACACTAGTGGACCTCCAACTTTGCTCTCAGGGTAATTCTCTACATATATATTTATGTACAATTTTCATGATTGCTTTTGTCAACGCTATTTAATTAGGAGTAAAATCTGAATGATTTGTGCTTTCTGAGACTTCCGTAAAGGTAGGGTGACCAGATCTGAGATGGTGAAAAAGAGGACACGCCTCCGAGGGGGGGGGGGGGGGGGGTTGATGAGCTCTCGCTCCTCGCTGCGTGCAGACTGACCAATTAAATGTTTACAGAGAATGTTATCGACCAATAACGGTAGCTCTACAGTCAGACCGTCCAATCAGAAGATTTTAGACTACTTCACCACGCCCCCTTCTCACTCAAGCGAACCAATCGGAGTAGGGGAGGGCGGGACTAGTTTGTGAACGAAACGCTTCTCGAAGTTCTATGTAAGCTCTAGAAAAACAAAATCCCGGACATTTGTGAAATTCCGCCGGCATTTTTTTTTAAATCTAAAGAAGAGGACATGTCCGGGTAAAAGAGGACGTCTGGCCACCCTATTAAAGGGTTTCAGAAAGATATAACGAGCTTCTGTCTGGTACAGTACCCCTGTGTGCTAACTTTGTTTGAACAAAATGGCTCCCATCTTAGTAAACGTTTCTGGGAGAGTTGCCAAACAAGTAGACAGCAGAGCAAGGCCCTTCGGACATATTCAGTTTATTCAAGAACTTTAAACCCCTCTAGCACACACTTAAAACTGAGAATGCTGAACTCGTCACGCTCATATTACACTCGTCCAGAGCATCATATTTCATCTTAGACTTGTGTAGAGATTATACAAACTGTGTGTGTTCAACTGAACACCGGTATCCTCAATAAATGGGACTTAAAACAGCTGAATTTACTTCTTAATGGGTGTCAGCAAACGCTTGAAGAGTGTATGTAAAAAAACGTCTACAATAGATTTTGGAATAGAGCTCTTCATTTAGTAAAACCAGCTGCAGAGAAAAGGGCTCTTCTGGGAAACCAGGAGAGAGAGAGAGAAATAGCGACAAAGAGAGGCCAAATAAATCTCACCAGCATACAGGGAAAAGAGAACAGAAAGTCAGAGGCTTGATTCCAACCCAAATACCACAAACCCTAGTCACATCCTCCACAACTGTCCAATAGAAAGATCAACACAGCTGGGGTAAAGACCAAGTCAAAACAAAACTTAGGAAATAATCACTTTACAGGAAAACGAAAGGACGTTTTTTAACTTTAAAGCAGACTTCTATTTCAACATTTTTGCTTTGTTCACTGTATTTTAATTACAGTGGTGGGGATTTGTGCACAACTAGATATTACTAAAATTGTAGTAAAAAATCAATTGTTATGTTGCCTTATAACAAACTTATATTTAGGATTTACAATTTTTTTTAGGCCAGAATACTGTTTTAAAACTACTGTATGTCCGAGCATTAGTTACCCAGTACACCAACCACCAACCAGGGATCGTTTTAGAGGTTTTGTCAGACGTCTGGTTCCTACCTCTGACATTGTTAATAGAATTTTCTGTCTCCAGAACGGCGTATACTCAGATACTCAGCCATAACATTAAAATGACCTTGTTGTATCAGCACACATTGTCCATTTTACCACCTCCACTGACTATAAAGGTGCGCTTTAGTTCTACAGACATAGAATATAATCCAGTTTTTGTCAGGTGGACACTGCTGTGTCTGATCCACTCGTACCATCTGCTCACACCACTACCACCATGTCAGCGTTCCTGCAGCTCTGAGAATGATACAGCACCCTAACAATACATGCTCTGTGGTGGTCCTGTCCATTACAGAACTATATGTGCGCACTATATGGTCAGTGGAGATGATGAATGAGTAAAGAAACAGGGAGGTCACATTAACATTGACTTGTCTGAGGTATTCACACAATATGAGGAGTAGATTGCTCTGAATAAATATAATCTGTTTCTTTCAGAAAGGTTACTTCCAGACATCCTGAACTAAAGGAGTCCATCTGTTTACGGACACAACACGCAGCTCCAACGAGAGACAGATGGTCTGCAGATGAAGTATGCAGGGGAAGTGAGGGAGGGCTGTATGTGTGTGAACTGGAGCGGAGCCACAAAAGCAGTGGAGCTGCAGCATTTAAAAGCTGCAGCCGTCTGACAAGAGTTCTAGTTTGATCAACACGCAAAGATGAGGTGCTGTGTGGTTTTCGTGCTGCTGCTGCAGTGTCTGGTGGTGTCAGGTGAGTCTGAATGCTTACATAGGACACAGTTTAGCCTTTAATATTGGGTCCGACGACACAATCAGGATTATAATCTTTTCAAAATGTTAAGTGACTTATCTTCAGTTCCAAAAAAGCAAAAACTATTCACACAGATATTTATCATTTCTAATCATACACAGGATAAGATGAAAAACACCCTGTCTGTCCAATAGAGCTTCAGATTTAAGTGTGTTAGGTTTAGATGTGTTCAGTTATTGAGATCTTCCAGGTAGATGCTGCACATTGGTGGAGGTTGACTCCCTAATTTAACCGAGAATGTAAAACAAAATAGGGAATCTAAAGAGGCTGTAGAAAAGCGCTATATCCTTCAGAGAGGTCCAAATCTACCATGTTTCCATGTTTACGTAACTTTTGTTTTAAAACTCCTAGCGATGGTAATAGGGAGAACTGCCCTTTCACCTGCATGGGGCAGATCCTACATTTTTTTTTCAGGCTAACATTACTAATTAAGAGTCGACAACACTAAATGGGCTTGACCTCTGACCCCGCAGGCCTCCCCCTCTTTGAGCTGAGCTCTAAAGCGGACAGAGCTCTGCGGATGGCGCTGGATGAGATCAACACTCGCTACGCTCGGATTCGCCTCTACAAAGTGTCCAAGGCCTCAGTCAAGAAAGTGAGTGGACAGTTCGTTAATACTCTACTGTGTTTAAGTATCTGCTCCCCTCCAAAAATAAATAAATTAAATTGTCCCTAATAAATTCTTGAGCGATTTCCAAATGTGGACAAACTCGTTTTTAGTAATATCAATAGTTATATCAGTGTTCTCCCTGTGTCTGCGTGGGTTTCCTCCGGGTGCTCAGATTTCCTCCCACAGTCCAAAAACACACGTTGGTAGGTGGATTGGCGACTCAAAAGTGTCCGTAGGTGTGAGTGTGTGAGTGAATGTGTGAGTGTGTGTTGCCCTGTGAAGGACTGGCACCCCCTCCAGGGTGTGTTCCCACCTTGTGCCCAATGATTCCCGGTAGGCTCTGGACCCACCGCGACCCTGAACTGGATAAGCGCTTACAGATAATGAATGAATAGTTATATCATGTTTTTAGAAAGAGGGCTGAGTCAGAATTATTAACCCTTTATCAAAACTGACCATTGATTTATCGTATGCTGCATTTGTCATAAGATATTAACAACACACTTTAAACGCAAGTGTACTGACGTCTGGTATTCATCAGTAGATCATACTGCAGTTGTTCCTCTCTGTTTGCCCCTAGGTTGTTCCTCTGGGGATGAATGTGTACGACATGATTCTGAAGTTTGGGATCAGGGAGACAGAATGCCTGAAAGGCTCAGGGTCAGAGCCTCAGACCTGTCCTTACCGCTGGAGCTTTATGAGGGTAAACAAGACTTTATTCGTTTTCTTTTTCCAATGTCAAAGCTTATGGATTTTAAAACTTCTCAGATCAGTACAAAAGGGTGCTTCATTCCCAGCCCTGCTTGTGCTGACTGACCTCGAGTCAGTCGTCAGCCTCATAGTCATAATCAGGTCATGGATAGGTTAAAATTGAATGAAAAATCAGATTAAACATCTGAATCAGTCGTGAACATGGCGTCTGGATTAAATACAGACAAACTATTTAAGGAGAGATCTGTGTGTTTACATAGTGCAGGTTTGGACCTTGCTATGGTCCGATGGCTGAAGAAGTATGCTTTGAACTGTCTGTGTAATGGATCGACTGATCCCATGCCAAAGCAGACCGTCCGATCAAATTCAAAGAAAACAAAACATTTGGAATGTGAAGTTCTGGGTAGGAACTAAAGTCTGGCACAGTTTACTTTGCTCTTGCATAACACTTCGCTAAAGAACCAAAACTCCCTCTTTGTAAATCACTGCTCACTTTTCTCCCCTTTCTCTCCGCGGTCTGCGCTGTGGTCAGATGGAGGACGGCTGCTCCGTTCGAGTGCGCGTGACTGACCAGCGGACGGACATCGTCGCCCTCAACTGTGACTCATCAGGGAGCTCCAGCTCGGAGTCCAGCGAAGAGGTGAGAACATTGGACTTTCAAAAGGGCGCCAAAACAGTATTTATAGAAATGACTATTACTTATTTTACTTTTGTCACAAAACATGCCACATTAGTTTATGCTCCATAGAGTGGGTCCCTGACATGGACAGGACCATCTTTATAACCGATATAGCACAGAATCTGATACAGTCAGGCCACCAGATGTCAGTATAATGCCACTGAAAATGAGGGCTCCTTTGAAAGATTCACTCTTCATCTGCAGAGTTTGTAAAACTGCTGAAAAAGATTATAAGCAAAATGTTGGCTTAAGGCAATCAAATCCTCTGCAATACAGTGTTCCATTCGCAAAATCCGTGAAGTACGGAAGCTATATTTATTTAAGTATTTATACACTATTCTAAGGCTTTATAAACCCTCCCCCACACTTTTACGCTACATAAACCTTTCCCATTCCCTTAATAACCATTCGTTTCCAAGATTAAATATACACTATTTACTGTAATTCATAATGTTTTATGATTTACAACATTCCTTTATTGTTAGAATTAATAATTTAAATATATTTTTATACATTTTGGGATTTTTTTCATGTAAAAATTAATCAGATATATAAATTTTCCGCCGATCGAATTCCAAAGAAAACCCACGAAAGATCGAAATCCGCGATTTATATTTCCCATTAATAAATTATAAAAAACTGCGATGAACTGAAGCCGAGAAAGGTGAAGCACTAAGTCTTCCCAGTTAAGCAGAAGCTGCCACTGCAGTGAAATTGATCCCAAATATTGCCCTTCAATTGCGGAAGCAACAGTGGATGTTTACAAAATTGTGGACATATAAAGACCATTAGTGCTGTGTGGTGAAACACACTAGTTTCTAGACTACACCATGAAGGTCCCCACGTTTACTCAAGAACAAACAAGATAAACCAGTTGGGCTGTGTGAAATTTATACCAGTGTTTCATAAAGTCAGTCCAACTAAGTTGCTATGAATGGATGAATATATTAGTGGGTGGAGCTTGGAGGGATAAGGGATTAATGTTAATGACCAAATAAACTGAACGGATTATGTTAACAGATGGGGACAGGATGGCACTATGATCCAAACCGTCTTATTCCAAGAGGTGAGTAACCAGCTCATACACTCTCAGATTAGCAGAAGTAGATTAAAACTGTGCAAAATTAATATGAATGTAGACCAGATGTTTCAACAACCACGTCATCTGTAATAATACTATTCACTGGAACATTTCGGCAGATCCTCCACCAGCAACTTCAACTCCAGATTATGATTTCAATCCAGCACCGCTGCTTCCCAGACGCCCCAGTGGCCACGGTGATATTCGTGGAGATAACTTCAGTAATCATCTGGAGTGATCACGGCCTGCCCCAGCACTCACAAGGCATCGAAGAAGAGGAACACTTGCTTAGGTTCAGCTTTTCTGCTTTCTTCATGGTTTTATCAGTATACGACAAAATAAATCAGAAGTTTGTATGTAGGTTTAGGTGCTAAAAAAACAGGTGCTATGTAATGTACAGCCAAATGACCTGGATGATACAAAACTAAATATCATCCAGTACAAAAAGTCTGAGATTTTCCATTCTGAAGATTTGCCCTTCTAATAAATAAAAAAACGAAACAGTCTACTGTCAGTTGTTTAAATTGTTGTTGCTTCTTGCTCAGTCCATTACAATCTCATTTCACACAAAAGGCTGACGTGGCTAAAAGTCAATGAAAGCCACTGCTAGAACCACATTAACGATGTTCATTGTGTCCTCCTTGTACTCCCAAGCCCTTCTCCCAAACCCATTTAACAGAGGCACAGAGGCATTTTGAGGTATGGTAACATTTATGCTGCGACCTTACACCGAAATGCAAAGACACTTCATCTTCATTGCCCCAAAAGGTCATTCCCCGCTGAGGTTCGGGCGGAGGGATGCCACAGCACTCCCAACGGCTGAAGACCAGATCATTAACTTCAATAATTTAACGCTTACATCGTCGACAACCCTGAAAAGAAGCATGATATTTGTTGTGTATTCAGTCTTTAAAAACACAGATGTCCTCCCAAATGGAATACAAGGTTGAGTAAGTTAATATGCATATTGTTTTTATACATATGCCGTAGTCTTTCACGTTCCTTGCCCACTTTCCAGCTGGAACATGGTCCAGGATTTTCTGTTCTTAAAAGGCTGTAATCATCACACTGGAGGTTTAGGTCATTTCAGTACAGACGCTGACCAGGAAAGAAGTCTTCATAAAAGCCCATTGGTAATTAAACCAAAACATTAAGACACTATTTTGACATGCATATACAAGAAGAAGGCCATTTCATTGATCACTCCTTGGTTTAAAATAAAATAAAATAAAAACAGCTGTCAAAAGGAACACTGCTCATCAGTTACAGCATCTGAGCCATGCCAAGTCACATGACCCAAAGTCCATTTCTTGACAGAAGCACATATGTTGGCAGGATACCTGATTTTTTTTTTCTTTTTTTTGTTAACAGAAGGAGGCAGAACCAATTTAACAGACAAGCGAAGCAGCTTATGTGTACAGCGAGATACTGCAGTGATGGGAATAGTGTAGGTAGATTAGACAGGTCCAAAAAATAATAAGACACATTCCAAAATCTCACACAATGACCCATAAGCCATCAGGACGAGCTTTCATCTCTCATTAATGCGACAGGTGAATTTGTTACAATGCCCCTTAACAAACATTTCCCAAATCTTTAGATCATCAAGGATTTAACATTTTCTCAAATGGCTCCCATTGTTTTTTGCAAATTGTTTTAGGGACACAACTTTCTAATACGACTTGAGGAGGTTCAAAGGAATTTCAAGAACATTCAGAGGCCCTCTCGGCAAAGGTCTGCCATTTTCACTGACCACTATATTTAATCTGTCTCTTTCAAAGGCGAAAATTACATTTTTGCCGGCCAAATACTCACCGTACAAACACACAACCTCCTCAAACAACAGTCAATGTCAAACCTTAAAAAAAACGTAGTCTGAAATAAGAACATCTTTAAATAAGTCTATGGTTAAAAAAAATTATAATAATAATCCTCATGTCGTTCCTAAAGTCCAAGACATTCAACCACTCAAAAACCGAGGAGCTTTTGTAAGTTGGACATGATTTTGGCGCTGTGTCCATGCAGTACCAGAATGGTTACAGAGTTTTCCTTCATATCGTAGTTTGTGACACTGGAATTGATACTGAGCGGCACCGATGTGTATTAAAGCCTGATAGTCCTTGTGGTCTCTCTCACCGAAAGCGAGTCACAGGAACATATTCTTTTAGAACCCTATTTCACCGACTGGGAATCCTTCACAACCCTGTATGAGGGGGAGATATAGGACGCGTGCAAGAAAATTCCAGTACTCTCAGTTTGTCAGCTTGGTACTCTGGTCCCGTTTGGGCGGGGCGGGGGGTGGCCCCCGCCTTAACGTTGCATAGCCAGAGATGTTCCCAGACATGTACCCACTCCCACTGTGTCTCTGCTGGTCAAGAAGCTCTGGAGGAGGTGGTGGCAGCACCATATCGTCCATGGTGGCCACAGGGTCCAACTTAGCCCCAGAGCTGCGCAAAGACTTGCGTTTCAGAGTTCGGTTCAGGTCTTCCAGGAAGTTCGGCTGACTACCACCTTTTGGGGAGGTTTGGGGGGCAGGGCCGCCTGACAGTGCGGGTGGAGATAGAGGTGGGGGCTCAGGCATGTTGTTGCGACGGAGTGATGATGGAGCAGGGGTCTTCTTCAGGGAACTCTTGTTCCAGGGAGGCTGGGGCTGGGGGTTCACCACGGCAACTTTGGGAGCACTTGAATGGAGATCGCCTGGTAGGGGTGGAGGAGGGGGGAGGTCTGACACAAGTGGAGGAGGTGGAAAGATGTTATTCTCAGGTGGGGGAGGAGAGGGAAAATCTGAAGGCGGCTGTCGGCTTTGACCCACCCTGTTCTGCAAGGCCAGTGGTAGGTTGGCCAGATTCAGCTTTCCAGGTTTTGGTGGTGCTGGAGGTCCAGAAAATAGGTCCTTGGAAGGTGAACCGGTCGAGGACACTGTAGAGGAAGTGGCTGCGGTGGGGTTGAACTTGCTCACCAAATTCTGGCGGGACTCATGATATGCTGTTGAGGAGCTGGGCTTGGAACTGGTTTGGCGTTGAGGGGTTGGTGGAGGTTTCTTAACCCCGGAGAAGGACCCTGCGGGGGAAGTCTTCATTGGGGAGTCTGTCAGAGTCGGAGGAAGTGGAGGCGGAGGAGGAGGAGGAGGGGGTGGTGTAAGGCCTATAGGAGCTGGTGTAGGGGCTGAAGGGCGTGGTGTAAGGCCTGGAAGGGGTGGAGGAGGTGGTGTAAGGCCTATAGGAGCTGGTGTAGGGGCTGGAGGGCGTGGTGTAAGGCCTGGAAGGGGTGGAGGAGGTGGTGTAAGGCCTGGAAGGGGTGGAGGAGGTGGACAAGGGGGTGGTGGCGGTGGAGGTGGAAAAGCAAGTGTGTTGTCTGGAGGAGGTGGGGGAAACTCCAGTGACTGCTGTTGCTGCCCTCCACCAGGCTGCCATTTGGGTTTAGTCTTCACTGCAGGTGGGGACAGGGGGGCTTTTTGGCTATCTACATGGTTGGCCGCTGTGGGAGCTGTACCAGGGAACTGACTGGCAATCTGCTTGACCAAAGATGACGTAGTAGGGGCCTGGTTGAAGAGGGGCAGTGTCTTAGAAATACTGTGCTGTTTGGGCATTGTAGGTGGTGGCTGGCTCTTGACTGGTGCAGGAGGGGGTGGAGGAGGTGGAGGTGGTGGTGGAGGAGCTGTAGGAAAGGGTGCAACTGGAGACACAGGCAGGATTGTGCCTGAAGGTTTCGGTGCAGTCTGGGGAGGAAATCCTCCAGTAAAGATTTTGGGGAAAGCATGGGGTGGACCTTGTTGCTGGACTGGGGCTGGAGGAGGTGGGGGTGGAGGCGGGGGTGGAGGTGGACCTGGGGCAGGAGGCTGCTGAGGTGGGAGAGGAGGAGCTGGAGGGGTGGGAGGTGGAGGTGGAGGCGGAGGTGGTGGTGGTTGTGGAGACTGAGCTTGACCACCAGGAGGGGACACATCTCTGGGCAAGTTGGGAAACTTCTGAGCCAGGACATGCTTGAGGCCATTGGAGGTTAGCAAAGGCATGATCGGCTGGGAAGGGGGTGGAGGGGGCAAACCATTGCTTTGGAGTGGAGGAGGAGGTGGAGAAGGAGGAGGTGGGATGAACTCAGTTTGGATTGCAGCTGGTGGTGGAGGAAGAACAGGTTGACACTGGATGTGTGAGAAAGGAGGAGGAGGAAAAGGCTGAGACTGACTGGATACAGGAGGAGGAGGGGGTGGTGGTGGAGGAGGAGGAGGTGGCATAGGCTGGGACTGGAGGGGTACAGGTGCAGGTGCAGGTGGAGGTGGAGGAAAAGCCTGGGACTGGATGGGTGCTGGGGGAGGAAGAGGTGGAAGAGGCTGGGACTGGATGGACACAGGTGGAGGTGGAGGAAAAGCCTGGGACTGGATGGGTGCTGGGGGAGGAAGTGGCTGGGACTGGATGGATACAGGTGGAGGTGGAGGAAAAGCCTGGGACTGGATTGGTGGTAGAGGAGGAGGAGGTGGAAGAGGTTGAGTCTGGATAGATGAAGGTGGAGGTGGTGGAAAAGCCTGGGACTGCATCGGGGCTACAGGTGGAGGGGATGGAGGAGGTGGTGGAGTAAACTGAGGCACTGCGGCAGGACTTGAAGGCCCTCGTTTCAGTACAGCCATGGCTGAGCCGGGGGCAGGCATGGGTGCTGGTGGAGGTGGTGGTGGTGGAGGTGGGATATTTGCTCCTGGAGGAACATTGTTGACAACAGGCTTGAGTGCCTGAGGGGGTAGAGTCGGAAGCACTTGCTGGGCTTGGGGGTGTGGCTTGGCAGCCTGAGAAGCATTCTGCAGGCGGGTGATGGTGCTGTATTTTGCAAATATGGGTGGGGCTGAGTGGTGCACGACAGTGGCAGGGGGAGGAGGTGGCGGTGGTGGAGGAGGAGGAGGAGGTGGTGGAGCTGGAGAGGGCTGGGGTGGAGTTTGAACAGGGGTGTGAGTACTATTTCCTCGTGAATGTAACACTTGCTGCGTGTGCTGCTGGGAATGCGATGATGCGTGTGCATGCTGCTGCTGAGCGGAATGGGCAGGATTAGCATGACTGGAGTGGATGCTGTGTCCACTGTGAGTAGAATGGCTGGAACGTGTCGACTCTGGTCTCATCTGTACAAGAAAAATAACAAAGGGATTCAATAAACAGATTTCCAAGTTTTAAACCAGCAATGTACAACAGGATTACTCAGATTATGAGGATGTAACCTCTACATCATGAGATATAAAAACACTCATGAGACCTTTGTCTGTAAGCGCTTATCCAGCTCATGGTCCCGGTGGGTCCGGAGTCTACCCGGAATCACTGGGCGCAAGGCAGGAACACATCCTGGAGGGGGCGCCAGTCCATCATAGGGCAACACACACTCACACCTACGGACACTTTAGAGTCGCCAATCCACCTACCAACGTGTGTCTCCCACGCAGACACGGGGAGAACACACCAAACGTCTCAGAGACAGTCACCCAGAGCGGGAATTGAACCCACAACCTCCAGGTCCATGGAGCTACAGAACTTACCCTGATGCTTTCCTCCATTTGAGTGCCTCTCTTCCAGGCCTCAGAGAAGATAGAGCTGACAACACTCTGAGAGCGAGCGTGAGTGGACGAGGTTCCGTCTGATACGCCGCTGTCCGTCTGGCTGGAGTGGTTGGACTGGGACTCTACAAAAATGCATATGTACATATTAACATACATACATAGGTATACATAACATACTTTAATTATTTAAAATAATTAAATACTATTATAAAATGTGATCAAATATTAGGCCTATGTGATACTGATTTTACATGAAGGCAGTGTGACTAAAACAGCTGATCTGAGGTCAGTCTGAATGTGACGCACCAGGAATGCTGACTGAGCTGGTGCCGGATTTGATGCTGGAGCTGGAAAGGGATGACCATTCGTAGGCTGCCTCAGTGCGCTTCATAGCCTCCTGATAGTTCAAGTACAGCTGCTTCCCATACTGCAGAGAAACACATACACACATATTAATTACTTAAACCTAATAAGATTTTAAAGTCACTGAGTATTGTGTTAGCCATGTATAGACAGTCAGAGTCCAAGCAAGCATGTGGATAATAATAATAATAATAAAAATAACCACTTTAAACAAATAGTTTTTTGCTAGAATCACAACTCTCAGCCAACAGTTAATGCTTACCTTAGCAATGCGGATCCCGTTGACCCATTGATGAAGCGTCCTAACATCATCACAGCACAAATACTTGATGTACTGAGACTTCTTCTGAATCTGTGGGTGCTGGGAAATTCAAGAAATCCATAGTGAAAATAAAAGAAAAAAGAATAACATACTTAGAGGCAACCACTAGAGGGCAGTAGAATGTACTATCATACCTCATCTCTGGATGCAACGCTCAACACAGGGCATTATCACATTAACACAGAGTAGCTGTACGGTGACTTAAAAACCAGATGCTTTGTAAATAGCACTCCCAGTCCCTTCATGATGGACTGTAGTAACTGATAGTCTGATAGCAACTAACAAGAACAGGTTACTAAGCTAAACTAATTGTAATGTAAGATTTTCTAAAGAAAGTAAGATTTGATTCAGTGGGTGTGCCTTCAGCACTTAAACACCTCACAGTATAAAAGCAGGGCTTTATGGAGGAAAACAGATGGCTTTGATAAACGGAAGTCCTTGAAGGCAGCCTCAGTGGAGGACTAATGGTGTAATGTTATTAAGGCCCACCGGATGTTCCTGCGTCAAACCGTGCACAATGGCAGGAATATTTAGACACAGATGGCACGTATATAGTATATATAAACAAGTTTGCATGTAATACATTTCCTGGAATCACTGGGCGCAAGGCAGAAACACACCCTGGAGGGGGCACCAGGCCTTCACAGGGCAAGACACACACACAAATTCACTCACACTGTCACACCTACGGACACTTCTGAGTCGCCAATCCACCTACCAATGTGTGTTTGTGAACTGTGGGAGGAAACTGGAGCAACTGGAGGAAACCCACGCAGACACAGGGAGCACACACCAAACTCCTCACAGACAGTCACCCGGAGGAAACCCACGCAGACACAGGGAGAACACACCACACTCCTCACAGACAGTCACCCGGAGAAAACCCACGCAGACACAGGGAGAACACACCACACGCCTCACAGACAGTCACCCGGAGAAAACCCACGCAGACACAGGGAGAACACACCACACGCCTCACAGACAGTCACCCGGAGGAAACCCACACAGACATTCTATATTTAATAGGAATTTGAAACACACCCTCATTATCTTCAGCAGCCTTTAACCTTTAACTAGGTAATCTTAATTTAAATGTAGTGTCCTAAGTTTTAAAGCAATAAAACAATTAACAAAGTCAGAACTGTTTTATTGGTCACACACACACACACACCTAGACTTACCTTGAGGGCGAGGCAGTAGTCGGTGGGGGCTTTGTACTTGCTCCGGTAGTCCTGCCCATAATAAACATTAACATGGTCCAACTGTAGGAAGCACACCAAGTCTCTAGAGGCCTGGACAATAAAATAAATGGTCATGTTATGGTCTTGGTGCTGTAACACAACATTACTGTGAAAAGGACAAAAACACCACAGAGGGAGCTCTGAAAAAAACACTCCAGACAACAAAATATACAGAGAGAACATTACACCAGCAATCTACAGGCTAAATCCTGTAGGTTAAAACTGGTTTATCAACGTGTGAGACAAATGTGTTGTTAGAAAGATGGAGATGTGCATTTTCCCTGAGGCTTGATGCAGATTGTAACAGGCAGCATATGGTTTTGTTGACTACGTTAAGGGAATCCATAAACAGGACATGCCACTGTGTAAGTGATTCAGTCTGTCAGTGATAATACACAAACACACACACACACACCTTGGCCTTGCCCTTAGGGACAAAGTAGATCCCAGATGCACGCAGAAGAAAGTAACGTTTCTTCCATGATTTTTTACCATCATCCTTCAACCAGAGCACTCCTTCAATCTCCGGCACTGACACTGAACTGCCACAAAAACACTCCTAGAAAATCAAACACATAAAAAATATCAACATATGGAAACTTTACAAACATGACGTCATAAAGACATGCCACTGTTTCCTATGATATCTTTAAATAAAGTAGAGATCAAAATTAATTATATATTAAACATGAGAGCATACAGAAATCTTAGAAAACGTTGTCTGAGAGAATTTGTACTGAAAGCCCACTCTGTAGGAACCAAGCCTCTCATCAGCAGATTTAATAGGGTCAGGTGGGAAACATTATGTTTGTGGGACTGGGGAAGGAAAGAACCCCAAAGTGTCATTGCTTGTCATTGCTGGTTTTCTTCAGGAGGTGGTGCACCTTGTGGTGAATAATAAAGTTTATCAGTCTTTCTGAAACTCACGGCTCTTTCCTTTACCCACATCCCTTCTATTTGTTTTAAAATAATTTGGAATTGGGGCGAGCAATGACTTAGAAAATAAGAAAAATATAAGCTGGCTAATTCTGATTTATACAGTAGTACAGTTCAAGGCAGGGACCTTGTATTGAATTCATTTCCCCCAAAAAATGTGGCAATGCAGCACAAGTACAAGATATACAATGTTCAGATGAAATTCCTGAAAAAATATATTTGCGTTAAGACGAAAGCTAAAGTAACTTAAATGAAGATTCCACCGGTTTCCAAAAGTAAAAGAAGTAAAATGGCAACAAACTGTCCACAAAAACTGTCCCTGTCAGATCAAAAGCCTAGAGAAAATCTGAAAACAAGGTTTCTAAAAGGACGTGGGGCTGTCAGAAGTTGTTAAAGAGAAAAATAAATTAATAATATATATTTAATTAAACAGTGGTGGCTTTTGTGATTTATTTTTTGTGCGTAACATAAAAAGCCTTCTCTGTGACTTTAAAATCAGGGTTAGGTGAATGGGTGTAGTTAAATATATTTCTATGTAAAAACAATACTCTTGTCTGTCTTTGTGTGTGTGTGTGTGTGTGTGTGACCTCCAGCAGTGCCTCCTTGTTTCTGTCTGCCATCTCAGACGTCTCCTTCCTTCCCAGAAGGTAATTCTGGAAACAAAAAGAGAAAAAGATGTGTTATTTGGAGTGTGTAATTAGTTGTACACATGTTTCAACAAGTGCGTGTCAGAGCATGATGTATCATCTGTAAATCATTAATCAACATATTGGTTTATACAATAATCAAATCACACAAACATTTGACCAAGAACAGTTCAAGGTCTAGAGTGTTTCTGTGTGATTGAATGTATCCGGGTGGGGGAGGGGAGAGAGAGAGAGAGAGAGATGCAACAGTCTGGGCACCCCAGGAGAAACTATGTTCTGTTGACCAGGGTTATCCAAAGCTTTACATATGACTGTAAATAATTTTGGAACAGCTGTTTTCTCACCTGGAGTTACATTAGAGAACATTAGAGAAAGCTTGTGATGTGAAAAGAGTGTGTCTCTAAATACTCACTTGGGGATTCTTAAAGAGTGCATATTTCTCAATGCGCTCAATGAACATGAGCTTGTTCTGACTGTCTCTCGTCCAGTTTAGGAGATTCTCCACTAGGTTCTCGTGGTCTTCAAATATACGTTCTGAGAGAGAGAGAGAGAGAGAGGCAGAGTTAGAGTTAACTGACATAAAGGCAAGAACTATGAACATAATGTGCATGCATACTTACCCATCTGCAGCTCAGGGATGGTCTCCACCAGGGCCCAGTCTGGACTGTATCCGCAGTGGGATTTGTCCAGAAGACTGTCCAGCACCTGCCTCACACTCTGCCTCTCATCCACCATCATGGTCTTTGAGCTTTCATCTGACATGTGCACGCGAATCACCAGCTGAGGAACAACAGGAAGAAGCAATGAATCAGAGTATGACCTCAGAGCCAAATTACTTTAAGAATGAGGTTTGTGTTGAACACATGCCTTCTGTTCTAAATCACTGCTGGAGCTGGCTTTTGTGTAAACTGTTGGGATCTGAGTGGTCAGTTTGGAGGAGGTAAATGATCTGTGGTTCACTCAAATTGTCATATGTAGTCTAGACTGAAAAATCATGGCTGGGATGTTTATATTTAAAAACCGAGATTTTCCTCTCTCCATTTTTGAAAGTATCCCCATCCAGACAACAACAAAAAAAAACGGCTGCATTATCATTCCAGTCCACTAGAAGGCAATAGTACCTTTAAAAAAAGAGTCATCAAAACACAACGACGCATGAATGAAACAGGTTTAATCCCAAATCACTCAATACTCCCTACGTAGTGCACTGTGCAAGTCATTAAATTACTGAATGCATCGTAATAATGCATGTTATATTTTTAATACAGAAAAATGTATATTTATTTATATGTGGAAATCTGAAATCTAGTGCTAGCAGCATGCATACTGCAGTTTAAATATTTATTTATTTCGCTATAGAGGAAGTGAGGAGCTGTTTGCGTTTCAGCCAGAGACAGGCGCGCTGTATGACGTCAGTGTTTCCGAAAACCTCCGTTTTCTTTCGTCTACACGAGAACAGGGACAGCAGCGTTTTCAAAAAAAAAATCTCTCCACACTGGAGAGCGTTTTCAAAACCCTCCGTTTTCAGTGACCTAAAAATCTGTTTTTGTGTGGACGCAGACAAAAACCGAATGAATGAAACCGTTTGAACGTGGCCTGAACGAACAGAGGTGTTTAGGCCTTGTGAAAGAGGGCTCTAGCACTTACAAAAATAAGTTTACTCCAGAATTATTACTACCTTGGGTGACCAAACGTCTTCTTTTAGCAGGACATGTCCTCTTTTTTATACTTAAAAAAATGTCCGGGCGGAATTTCACAAACGTCCGTTCACAAACTAGTCCCGCCCTCCCCTACTCCGATTGGTCCGCTTGAGTGAGAAGGGGGTGTGGTGAAGTAGCCTAAAATCTCCTGATTGGACGGTCTGACTGTAGAGCTACCGTTATTGGTCGATAACCTTCACTGTAAACATTTAATTGGTCAGTCTGTACGGCAGTAGTCCCCCCCTCCATTTTGTTATGACAACATAAAATTTTACTGTTAAACTTAATAAAGTGCAAATGCATGCTGGATTAAAATTACTCCTCATTCATTACCGTTTTACTGTAAGAAGTATAATAATTCCTCATATATTACTTAGAGTGCAAGAACTATACAGGCTAAAGATTCAAAGTGATTTAAACACTGCAGATACCAGTTTGTTTAATCCAGTATGATTCTGCAACATGTGCACTTTGATTCACACTGGGATTATAAATTCACCAGTTTTATGCCTCAACTGAAAAAAAATACACATAATGCAGTGTCCTACTGAAATAAAATCTGGGTTATTGCTGTTAGACTAACAAACTACACACACTGCAGAGACATACTGGATTCCAAGCATGTAACAGTAATCAGTGTCAGGCTAAAAACTGCAGAACTACAAAGAGGTCACCCCATATATATCAAGCTTCACCTGCTGATTACTTGCTATAAGGAAATATACAAGACTACACTATTAAATGTTAGCATTGTCCATGCCCAGTGGAATTACATTACTTGAGAATAAGGCTAAAACTGTGCTAATAATGGACAGACAACGTAATGAAATGTTTAAATATATTAATGGATTCAAAGTTTTGTAGATTACTACAAATCTAAAAACCCACAACCCAACTGTGTATATATGGCACTGCTTGTTATCTGTAAAAATGTCATCACTGATATATAAGGGATAATGTAAAAGCAGAAACCCCAGGCCTATTCAAAAGTATCCCACATTTCACACTCCATTTTCTCTCCTTTGAGAGTGAGAGCAGTGTTGAATAGGCCGACGCACAGTAATATGGAGATGAGCAGTGTGTGGCAATTTTCCCAGACCAGCACACTGAGAATGCACTCCATGTGTCTAATCTCTCTCTCTCTGACAGTCTCTCTCACACACAAAAACATAAACCATTCTGAATCTTTTTGGAATAATACATTTAGACGGTGAAATTTAACTTGTCAACATGTACTTCTACACTTGGAATGAAATTGGAGTGGGTACAAACTCATCCGTATGAAATCAGCTGTTTGATGGAGGTTAGAGTAGTGTAGAGAAGTGGGCAACACTGCTGCCTGCTTTCTACAAAGAAGATTGTAGATTTGAACCTTGGACAAGACTCTTCACGCTACATTTGCCTAGAGCTGTCATATTATTAGGCATTTGGATAAGACCGTCTGCCAAATGCCATAAATGTATAAAAAGTAAAAACTGGAAAAGACAATTGAGCAAGAACCATATGTAACTTTTTTTTTAAGCTTGAATTGACATTGTTTGATGGCCTCCGTTTAAAATAAAGCACTCACTAAGGCATTTCTTCTCTATATTAGTCAGTACTTTTTAATTTAAATGTATGTTCAATTTTAAAAAAATCTCAAATTGGTAACAGCTGATATACATATTTTTTCCAAATAAATCTTAAAATCAATAAAATTGACTTTACCTTACCTTTCTTTTGTATATACACCATTCTAACATATTTAAATAAGTAAAATATTTATTTAAAAAATTAACTAATGGCACTGAATTAAACTGGTGAATTTGGAGACTCCATTATGCACTAAATCACTTTCTAAACAATATCAGTCTCGGTCTAAACACATTTATCAAGGCCATGCCATTCATTTTACTCAGCAGGCTTATTAAGGGAGCTACAGTCTGCACCATTTTGGCCCTGCTCCACCACACCACGACTCAAAGCTACCAGTTTCCACCAAATTCGTATTAAAGCAACAGAGGCGTCAGTCACTGTAATAGAGGTCCATTCACCACACTGAGCCTCATTCACTTCCACAGCGTGAAGATGTGCCTGGTGGCTTTTGTCAAACTACTTGGTTCTAATCAGTGCAATGGAGAGACGCAGACCTTTATACTGGCCCTAAAACACAGGGCTCTTCTCAGATCAGCTCTAAAGGGCTAAAGGACTAAACTGAAGAATGCAGCATGTCTGTGGATTATCAACAAAACCTTGTTGGTGTATCTCATCCAGAAAATCCTGAATAAATACACACACACACACACACACACACACACACACACAGTGACCCATTTTCTGCTGAGATCTCACTCCTTGTCTGTCTCTGCAGAATGTGTGAGATGCACCATGCTGTGCAGAACTGAGGTAGGGGATATACTCAGCCTCAGGGAGAAACACAAACACAGTCATACATGCATATATATATACATACATACATGTGCAGAGGTGTGTGTGTGTGTGTATGTGTGTGTGGTTAAAATCATTATAATTACATAGGCATTGTTTTCTGAGTTCTGAGGAAATTATATCTTCACAGATCATCCACTCCAGAGCTACTACAGACCTCTTAAAATTATTCTAATGATTTATTTTTATTGTAGAAAAATAAAAGAAAGACTACATATTTCAATCATTCGTATGGGAATACCTATACAATACAAAATTACTAGCTACGTGCATAAAATAACATTGGAGAGAAAATGTTCTCATGTCACTGATATTTTAAAACACTTATTGTACACACACATGACTGGCCACACCCACCTTTTTGACCTGGGCTTCTTTAATTTTCTCCAGAGCCACCCGAATTTTTTCAGCCTTTGCCTTGGCAGCCTGCTCCTCCTACAGACAAAACCATATTAATACACAAAGTCACGTGCAGATACTAGAGATGCACAAGAGATGAAATCTGTATTGGGTTTGTAATTTAGATGTTGCAGACGTTTTATCTTTTTGTGCTATCCTGGTGAGTAATATTGTCCAATCACAGTTCCTAGGGAGTTTTATGTGCAGCCCTTTCAGACAACACAAACACAATAACTTCACACCAACAGGAGCGTAATTTTTGGAAATTACTGTCTCAAAATCAGGCGGAATTGTAATTTCGTCTCCCTTTCATTCTCTCTGACCAAACCAAACACCTGTACCACCCTCACACACACACTTACCTGTCCCCTCCAACAAGCGGTCATCATTTCCATCATCTGTCCTCACCAGCTCGTGTCTTTGTGTGAGCTCAGGTCACTCTTGTCCCTCTTTAACCCTTTGACCAATGGCTGTTTATTGACAGAGTAAGGGTCCGATATAAGGAGTCCACTCTACAGAAGCACCAGACTGGTGATCATGACTGGAAGATTCACCAAAAACCCAAGGGTGCACAAAAACGAGCCGCTCTGCATACTCTCCGATCACGAAGAATCAATCGAGCCAGCAGCGCCATGGCTTCCATTAGAAGATCCACACAGCGAAACAACCAAAATTTAGAAAGAAGACCAGTGTGTCCTGTTGCTTCCAACAAGTGATGAGAAGGTGTGAGTGTGTGTCGTGACCCACTTGAAGGAGATGATCTCTGACACAACTGGAGACACATACAGACGTCAGAATATACAACACTAATCTACAGCTCTGCACTGGAGAAGTGGGAGGAGAGAGAGAGTGAGAGTGTGTGTGAGAGAGATCCTCTTCCATACAACAAGGGGTCTCTCTCCCTCTGTATGTCTCTTTATACACATACTCTCTCTCTCTCTCTCTCTCTCTCTCTCCTTCACTCTCCTTTGTTCTCAGCTTTCTCTTTATCTTTCCAAGAGTCTCTCTCTCAACTTGTCTCTGCACTTTTCTTTCTTTGTCTTACACTGCTCTAGTCTGTCTTTCTATCATCTTTTCAGTTTGAATTTTACTAATCGTTTGATTCTTTTGCCATTTTCTCTTTTGGTCTTTTTGTCTCTCCTTCAAACTCTGTCAACTCTTCTGCCTTTTATAAACAGTCTCAATTTCAGTTCTGTCTTTTACTTTCATCTTATTTTCACCCTCATTATCTTTCCCCCCCTCCAAAATTCTCCAAATGTCTTTTTCCTTTTCTCCTCTCGTTTTTTTCGGTCACCGTCTGTACACCTTTTCTTACTCTCCTCCTTTCTCTTTTACTCCTCTGTTCTCTGAGTCTTTTTTCTTTCTTTTTCCTCTCAATATCTCTAGGTCCATTTCTTTTACCTCTCCCCAGCTTTTCTCCTCTCTATCTGTATTTTATTCAGGCTTTTTCTTCAGTTTTCAAGTCTCTCTCACCCCCTCTTGCTCTCATACAGCTGTATGCTTCTGGCTCTACGCTGCATCTCGGGGCTTTAATCCTTCTCACAAACACAAGAAACCCCCCTCTGCTCCTTCCACGCCAATCCAAAAAAACATGCTGGTACTTTTCCACCAACCAAAACACTCTTCTGCACCTTTCCAGCCAATCAGGAGGTCTTGTTCCCCTGACCTTCTTTCTGAAGACCAATCAGAGAGAGGTGCAGACGAGACAGCTTTCCTGGCTTTTATCTCACTGTGGAGAATGAAACACACCCTCTGGAATACTGAAGTGGGGGAGAGATCTGGGTCTACTTTACACTGGTGTTTCGTTCTTAAATAATTTATTTACTGGAACAAATGCCACTATTCATTCATACTCATTTCTTTAATGTTTACTGCTTTGTCTTCAGCCCTTGCACACACAGAGAGAGAGAGAGAGAGAGAGAGAGAGACAGAAATATGTTCCTAACAGGCTTTGCAGACCCTGCTATAAAAAGATTCAGATTCTCTTTGAAGTCTCTTCCCTTCCTCTACCCCCTCGCATCCCCTCTTTCTCCCCCACATTCTGTAATTCACCGTACGGTCTTAAGTCTCTGCATACTGCACTATGTTCATAGAGAATGAATGAATGAATGAAACCAGTTTCATCTCACTTTCTCCTCAATTTATCCAAGTGTTTCAATGAAAATTTGCAGCTCAGGTGAACTGCTACCTAATGTCCTGCTTCTACAGAGCTGTGACTCTGAAAGTGGCAAATCCATGTATAGAATATTGGCTACACGGCTAAGCTAGGCTTACATATATGGCTATTTATATGGCCAATCAAATTCCAGATAAACACATTATTTATGTAAACACAACTGGCTTACACTGAAGGCATTTGAGAAATGACACCGAACAGTTCATCCATGTCTACTGTGGCTCTAACACCAGAAATCCAGATGAAGGCATTCAGCTCAATAAACCCACAGATTTAAGAGTTATTCAATTCTCTTTGAGTCTGAAGTTGCTGAACAGCATTTAGCCTCCATTTTAGTGGCTGCATATTCAATGAGTGTGTGTTCTGAAATATGCATGCGCTACTATAATCTCCGGAAAGCTGAAACACTGACACACAAACCAATCAACTACTGGGATTTAACTGCAGCACAACATTCACTCAGTGGTTGACTTCCTACAAGTAAGCACACAGTCAATAAAGACTGAAATTAAAAGATAATTTTAAAGTAATAAATTGGTTAAGAATGCTAATGTGGCTAACAAAATAACAACATACGATGACAATTTACTTATATTTGCTGTAAACTGCATTAACTGTGCTATGGAACTCTTTTCTTTCACCAGCGTGATTAAAATGCCTCAAGGTTAAACACATTTAATGGTGAAACATGGTAGAGTAGCCACCGTTTAATAATTTATTTTTTACCCACAATCCTGTGCTACCGCTTAAACAAATGTTTGTGTAGACTTGGCAACATGGGAAATGGATTATAATTACATCCTTATGCATGTAAGGAAATCAACTTATAACAACTTAGTTATGTGAAGCTAAAAATAATTTTCCAACATTTCTCTATTTAAATATTTCAAATGTAAACAAAATGACTGAGTTGTTTAAAGTTGGTATGTTAAGAGGAAGCTACAGTAAGAACTTTAAGGGTTGGCTATGAGAACCAGACATCCAATGTGGGTAATGCCTCTGCGCTAATGTGTTTCTTAAATTCCGAACAATTTGACAAACTTTAGTCTGAACATATCTAAAAAATATCTAAACCTAACCAAAGCAGAAAGGCTGAAAATGAATATGTAGTCTTTCTGAATTTCATAAGAACTCACTGATCACATTAGTATGCATGTTTTTGAGTGTGAGAGAAAAAGAGAGATAATTCACTGGTAAGAGGATTAGAGAAGTCTATTGTGGAATCTCTGCCCTGTGAGCCAATCACACGACATTGTCTACAAATGCACTTAAGATTAACATATGCGTATACAAACAATCATTAACGGACCCCAAGCATAGTTACCCAGACCAACATCTCAGATACATATACTGTTATATATCCTTTTGTTATTGTTTTTACAAAACTAAACATCCTGTAAACTTAGAGATGTTTACACAGTACTGTATACACAGTGTGAGTCAAAAGTTGCAGGACATCCTTTTTATTTTTTTGATATGCTACATGACCACCGTCCCATTGGAAATACTTGCCTTTGATCCAATATGGCGGCCATGTTCCAGACATAGCCTAAAATATGGTTAAAAAGGATGGTTGAAGGTATATTTGGTGCAAAACCAATCAATGAATTTAAGGTCAGAGAGAAAATCTCTTCAGAAGTTGCAAACTTGTAGATTTTTTACTCTTCCACAAATACAACTTAACAGTTACAACCTCAGTCTCGGATTGCAAGCAAATTCTGCGGCGCAATTTTAATATAAAATCATACCCAACAACACTCTTACCAAATATGTATCATATGTCACTCTGAACTGCTGTAAACAGTGAATTAGTCATGACTCTATCAGTTATTCCATGGCTATGTCCTGTTTAAAACAGACACAAGCTATGTGAACAGCACAGTAGATGTGGCTTAAGTCGCCCAGAGCACAGCCCCAGAAACACACAGAGAACTTTCCTTGTTTTATATCTATCCCACTTTAAGTTTTCCATCAGAAATCTGATAGAGAGTAATTTCCCATTTTCCATTCGATTTTCTACCCTCTGTCCTCTATGTTTATTTTTCACAGAAGGATTCACTGATCTCTGAACAGTGCCTTTTTCTGGCTTTACAGATGCACAAATGAGTTTTGCACCACACTGACTGAGATACTTATTGCAAGTGAGAGCTTGAGGAAGTTGTCATGTGTGAGTGAAATATACAGCATTTGAGGCTCGTAGTTGCAGATTTGAGCCGGTTTAGTCATTGACTAGTGTTTGTGCAAGACAAATATCTCCCCCCACAAAAGTAAAGGAAATACAGGTGTGTAACTCGCATTGCACATAACATACTGGTCTGCAAACGTGCAACTTTTGTGCATGTTTTATACAAGTGCATGAATATGTTTTGCACCATATTCCCCGTTGCAACTGTAGCAAAACTGTGAGCGCATAATATTTTTGTAATTGTTTGTGTAGAATTGGATTTGTGCACCTGCAGTGAAGAATCTGCAAAGTTGTATTTGTGGAAGAGGAAGCAATCTACAGGTTTGCAACTTCTGAAGAGATTTTCTCTGTGACTTCAAATTCATCGATACACAAGTATGGCTATTTTCTACAACTACAAATTTCACTGTCACAGGTGTTCAGGAGTTTTGCACCAAATATAGCTCCATATGAATGCAAAGTACACACAGCAAACCTGTAAAACATCATATTTTAATGATGTGCACTAACTGGATTAAAACAGCCATCAGTCAAAGGGATATCAGTGCGTAGTACAGACGACGACCCAGGCTATTTTCCCTTATCTTATAAAACAGAGTACATTGACAGTGAATTTTGTTATGAAAGTGCAGCCTAAATTAATTGTTTGGGGGAAATAAAACTCCTAAAATTCTAACTTTCCGAGATGCTGGATCAACAAACACATGTTCTGTGTCCATATCTTGTATCTAAAATTTCTAACAAACACTAGAATGCAAAAGATCCATTGAATTTTCCATTTTTGGTAATACACTCACTAATCCTTTGAATATATCCTTTGAATAAATATTTGAACTCCGCCCTCCCCAAACGCTTAGATTTATTAGGAGAGTGTGTTCTTTTGTAAAGTATTCATGAAAATTAGTTCACCTCCTGTTGGTGTGAAATACACATTATTGTGTGGTCATATACATATTCTAAAGATATTTTCACATGATAAATCAATTCTTGTACATTCGTGCAGATTAAACCCAGGATCAGTTCTCTGCAATCAGAGTGGTTACAACCTGAATTCAAGAACTGAAGCCAGATACAAAAACACATACTGCAGAGAAGCTTATAACATCTGACTATTATTCGCTAGCAACAGGATCCCAAAACACTGTAGCAGAGTTTGTTTTTATTAGTGATTGTTCAAAGTGATTATCACTAAGTTGTTTTATAATGATCTATCTGCTACAGAACTTTTCAGGAAACCGAGCAGAAATTCCCTTTTCATGCGGATCTAAGACCAGCTAAGACGAGCCTAATGGCAGTAGTGTAGTCTGGACTAAAGTAGTGCATGTACTGTGACTAGTTGAACTGGTTTCATGTCAGCATAAAAAGGAAATTTTGACATTTACTGTCTAAATACACCTGTGAAAAGAGATAGAAAAGGGAAGAGGGTTTCAAGCAAGTGGGCATGGCAGATGCAGAGAAAGTTGTAGAGGAGCTACATAAATCAGATGAATCTAGGAGCTAGGAATCATGGACATAGGTGGCAAACAGAGTGGCGTTAGGCTTAAACGAATGCATAGACCAATGGCATGCAGAGGGGAGGGGGAAAGAGGAGGCAGAGAAAGTGGGAGGCATCACCTTGGTCAGCAGGTGAGAGGGCTTTCCTGCAATGCTTTTGAGAATCAGGGAGGTTTCCCTGTCCAGGTATGAGTGCTTTATAACAGCAAGGAAAAGAAAAAACAAGATCAAGATCAGTGAGTGCAAAAATGATCATTATCCATGATCTAATCAATGCAGAAAATGTGCAGGTGATTTGTATCAAATAAAAACAGTGTGAAAGCGAGGCGCATACTGATTGTGGTGTAATAACTGAATGGTAAAAATGATGATTAGATTTATATCTCATTAAAGAGAAACAGGAAAGGGAGATCTGAAAATAAAACATGATTAAAACTTAATGTATAAACAGAACATTTGTAAAAGTGAAAGAAAAAAGAAACAACAAAGAAAATATTTTTAAACATTTAGACCTAGAAGCCCATGAAACAAGGAACGTCCCTGGACGTTCAAAATAGGTCTAAAAGTAGTCTGTCCGTCAAGGACATATATTAAACGTCAATGGACGTCCAATATCCATCTTAATAAGTTGATTAAGTGGTGACCAATCGATAACGTCAGTGGACGTCCAAGCGCGTTTTATACAAGTAATTTATTTCGGGACCAATTAATAACGTCAATGGACGTCCAAAATACGTCTAATAGTCATCTTTTCAATGTCTGTGTTTGGACGTCTTTTCAACTTTCATTTTCAACCTTAAGAGAATGTTGATTAGATGGCAGTCATTACGTTATTTCAACGTTGAATCAACGGCTAATTGTTTACTGGGAGTGTACAGAACGTTAATTTACAGCATTTGATCTGTTCTATTAATGCCCATTAATATCTCATTTTATGTAGCATAAACAGTTCTAATTAACGTCTGCAGAACCATTTCCAATCTCTTTGTATTTGTTAGGTTAGATCAGACTGTTACTGTGCCCTAAAGACTGATGTATGCAAATGAGCTTTGCTCTGACTGCCTGTGTAAAGCTCTTGCTCCTCCGTTCCAACCTTCCCTTAATAGTCTAAATTGAAACGCTTCTTAAAACGCTAGCATAAATGGGTGTGGCTGACGCATGATAATCAGTAGGCTTTCGTGATATCATTTTGAAATTTCCTTGGTGGAATTTTCTGAAACATCAAAAACCCGTTTTTTTTAAACACATTTTTTCAAAGTCTTATTTTAGAAAAGCAAGTAAAAATTTACTTCCTTAAGCATTTGCCTTGTACAAGAATCAAGAATGATTTCTGAAAACTAGTGTGTCAATGTCCTGATTAAAGGCAATTAGAAACCTTTAACACACAACACATACACACACTTACAGTGTACTGATCCACTTCTCCCTCGAATGAGGTGAAGTCTAGGTGCCGTCTGGCATTGTTACCATTGGCTTTTCTCAGTGATGCATGCTGGGAAAGGGGAGGAGCCAAGTGGTGACATCACAGACAAACAGGTGAAGGCATGCATGCAGGCAGGTGAGGGAACATGTAAAAGAAGTTTACAAAGGTTAATGTCTCATTTGTATTTAGCAACTGTAAGCTTACCTCTACTCCTACCTATCTCTTGTTGAAACACTCATCACAGCACCTTATTTTAGTTACCCCGCATGCACAAACATAACAGAAAATTCACAAATCTCTGCAAACTTATGAGACGTTGCAAAAAGAAACATAAGTAACATTTTTGTAAAAATCTACTGAGGCTGAATTTACATTGTCTGAAGTCTGCTATTTAAAACCAAGCTGACACTAACGCATTTATTATGTTTTAGAAATCATCCCCCTTTAAAGCAGCATATGTGTACAAGCAGCGATACCACACTGGAAAATAAAACAAAATCAAGTAAAGCAAGTTAAAATCCAAACACATTTTTCATGCCAAACCAATCAGTGCATTTACATTAAATTCATGCTGTCAATGTAAATGTCCACTCAATGCATGCAGTCCCATAATCCTGTGATCATAATTACCATGCTAATGTTAGTTAATTAGTATGATCTGCCATGGTAATTAAAATTACAAATGTATGACAACTTGGTGAATTAAGAACGTCACTTACAATTCACAAAAACCATGCAAGAATGGCTGGCGGACACACACACACATAGAAAATTACATCTTACTACAAGGCCTGCTAAATTCCATTTGGCTTCAGTTAAAGAGTAAAATCACAACGGGTAACTTGATTTACTGCACCAGAGTCATTGTGACTTGCCTTCTAGCATGGGTTTTGTGTGTGTGTGTGTGTGTGTGTAGCTAACCCTAAAGCCCTCTTCAGATGGGATTAATTTTATGTGGGGAGGTGGAATAATGTAATTTTACCAAAAGACATCAGTCGTTTATTGTGGATTTGCACTGGACAGAAATCTTGGTGAAAAATAACAGATGGGAGAAGCTACTCGATTTATGCCTCATCATCACACAGGGTGCCTTAGTCACTGCAGAACTACTGTTATTACACTGTTCTGTAAACAGCCCTCCCACCGAAATATCCATCTCTCAAGACTTTATCTAGTACAGGGGTAATTAATTAAAATTTATTAAGGTCCAGTTAAATTTTCTCAAGCCAAGGTCTGGAACATAATGTATAACCTGCATTATGGTCGGTGCCATATCCTGGATATTTTAGTAGCCTTGTAGTTATAGCAACATTTTATGTAGTTAATAACGGAATTTCAAATCAAATTACCCTTTCAATTATATTTCATTATAACACAACACTGTAGTACAGAAGGTGTCCCAGAAGAGCTTTAATCACGTCCCTTGGGCTATTTTTACTGGCCCCAGAACAGCAGTGTCTCTGCCATATGTGTGTGACTCATTGGATTATTATTGGAAAATTAATGGCAACTTAATCAGTACGATACATGATAATAACATGCTGCTAGGGTGTCCAAAACGTAACAATAGCTAACAACCTTTCTGTCCACTGAGGGGTCATATTCTGGATTTAAGCATGGTGTGTAGTTCAACAGCTGAGCTTAGACTTGAACTGTACATTACATCACTAAACGCCTCCTCTATCGCCTCCATTCTCAAGAAAACCTGTGGAAAACTGCTTTACCCAGGGATATGAAGGAATATGCACCCACATGTCAATTCACACTGGATTAATACAACCTGGGGTTATTACTGACCATTACAGTAGATAAAAAGCTCAGGATTCTTTCCTGAAACAGGAATGGGACCTCAAGGAAAATGACTAAAATGGTCTTTTCGGATGAGATTAAAACTACAGAAATACTCCGGTAATAATTACAGGAGGTCCTCGAGTTACATCAGTGCCGAGTTACGATGTTTCGTGGTTACGACACATCTCCCATTTACTGTATAAAGCCTTGTTTTGACTTAAGTGGTTTTGCGTCGTGAACGTCGTAACGCGAACTTCGTGTGTGGTGTGCGTGGCGGAAGAATACACGGTTACGTGGCTCAGGACCGAGGAGGATAGGTGTTAGGATAGGATAAGTGCTTACAGTATGTTATTTACGTACATTATGTACGTATGTTCCGACTTACACCGAAAATCGGTTTACGACGCGACGTAGGAACGGGTCAACGTCGTAAATCGAGGACCCCCTGTGTTTTACCCCATGTCCACAGGTTGATCTAATCCCATCTGAACAGGGCTTTTGACTGTTTAAATTGCATCACTTCTTTCAACGTAAATTCTCACTACTCCTACAAAGGAAAAAGTGTGTGTGTGTGTGTACACATATTAGTGTGTTGGATGAGCAAATCTAGGCTGTCAGCTGTTTAATGACTCCAGGCTGAACTCAATAAAACCATCGACATCATGACATTCCAGAAAACCGCAGCACACTCCTTCCTCTCCTCTGAGAGCACAGAAGAGTCAGATAGGTATTTAAGTCACAAGTCATCTTTATTGTAGCTCTTTAGCAGAACGGATCCTCAAATGGCAGTGTGTCACTTGACTATCTCTGATGCTTTTATTGTTGTAACCCATTTGTGGTTTAAGAAAATTCTCGTTTCCTTTTACGGATCAAAATTAATTTCTTTGTGCCCCACGCATGACTTTCTTACTGTTGAGTGTTAAACTCTTTAGAAAAATGACTTGGCATTAGCTACTACATCCAAAAGCCAAGCTGGTTTTAAGCCATTATCCCAGCAAATTCTCTTACAAATGCCTTTCTAACTTTTCCTATTACTCCCAGTAAGTGCTTTGTGTGTTTGTATGTGCGCTTCAGAGTGTGTGTGTAAGCATAAGTCCTTTACATCTGGTTTACTTTCCTTTGTGCTGATGGATTGTTGCTTACAAGGGAATTTAAGCCTGGAAAAAAGCCTGATTATGGATTCTCAACATGGGCTGTGTTTAAACACACACACACACAACTGTACTAAACAGGACACCACTATTTGCAGCTAAATCTTTAGTATACAACAGATGTATACTAATACTAATAGGGTAATTTGTAAAAAAGGCGTCCTGCTGTTTTGCCTTTCTTTAAGAGACTAGTCTTTCGGGGCCTGTTCTCTAGAAGCTGATGGTTTTCTCACATCATTTGCTGTTGTCCATTTTTTGTTTATATCCATTAAACAACTGATAATTTCCTGTTAACTACTTATTTGTTTTTTGTAATTGTTAGAACCCAATGTTGTGATTACTTTCTTTAAAATTATGAAACTTCCATCGATAACACTTCAAAAATGACTTGTTAACTATTAAAATTGGGCACCACCAATGTTACCAATGAGAACAGACGTGAGAAAATAAATAAACAAAAAAAAAAAAGTAAAAAAAAAACATGAAACTGGCACTGAACGATGTGAACAAATGCAAAGGTGTGTGTTGGACAGGTGTGAGAGTGAGTATTTCAGTAAGCACATGTGTGAACACACATGTATACACGTGTATATGCATGTTACCTCTGTACTTGTCTGGTTCTGGTTCGGCTGTGTAGAGGCTGTTACTGTCCCAGGCCCCTCCCCCTCTTGCCCCCTCATGTCCAATGAGTCCATGCTGGAGGCGGAGGCGGAGTTAACACTGGAGCGAGATGAGTGAGCCTCCTGATCGCTGACCGCACCCACGGACCCTGTGCGCCGGTGGTGCTGGGAGTTAACCTTGGGGTTCCGCAGCGTGGCGGATGAATAAGATGAAGACGAGGATGGTGAGGAAGACTCTGAGGTTTGCCGAGCCGCCTCGTCCATGCTACGTGAAGCCTTCTCCAACTGGGCTGTGATGTCGTCCAGTGAGAAATTGGAGGCTATGGCGCGGGATTGACTGTGGGGCTACACAAAGTATTATCAGTAGTTAATACTGATGGTTCAATACACTAATCTTCAATATTACACATTACACATAAAGTAATAGCTGGTCATATGCTATAGCACTACCTGGCCTGTGCCTCCTCGGATGGTGTTAGCAGGCGAAGCACGAGTGCTGCTGCAGGCACTCCCCCCACTGCTACCCCCACCATTGCTGCCCCCTGCCTGCCGTGCACTGGCTGAGCGCCCTGGACCGTGACGCTGCCGTGTTTTGGGGTCTACTTGCCGGACAGAGGAGGGCTTTCCAATGGTGCTGAGTTCCTGCTCAATGGAGCACAGGTCAGCCATCAGAGCGTCCAGGTCCACTGTCTCACCCTGATTTATGGCTTCTGTAGAGATGAATGAGAATAAATTTGCTATAATATTAATAATAATAATAATAATGAAGAAACACCTTAAGCCAAAACACTCACTGGGAAAAATATTATATGATAATCCAGCTATGCAACATGTGCATATTTACAAGACACTACATAAAATTGTGTTTTATGTGCCTGTGTGTGCACTGACCATTGATATTGTACATGGAAAATCGGTAGGAGAAGTTGGCCAGGTTGGTCTCTTCTCTGAGCGGGGCTTTCTGCACTTTTCCTGGACGTCCATCATCCAGACTCTAGATACAGAACAACAAAAAGAGAGAGAAAATATATTGTGAGAACATATAGAACATAAAGCGGATATAGCTGTATAGCATTTTGGCAATATCATACAGACAGAATGCGTGTGTGGGTGTGAGTGTTACCTGTGTGAGTTTGTCCAGCTCTCCCAGCCAGGCGCCGAACATTTTATCCAAGTCTTGATCTTCCTTATCGCTGTCCTCCTCTGCAGCGTGGTCCAACTCGTCATCTGACACCTGCTCCATCTGTCACACACAAACAAATTAGTTACTCTCATTGTGTGATAGCCTTTTAATTCGTCCACATGTCAAGCCACAACCTTATCTCCGGTCACCATGGCGACTTCAAGGCACCCATCTCACATAAACGCATTACACAAAGTTCGCTCTCATTTCCTATGCATTATCAATCTGTCACGGTCATCCTGTGAACAGTCTCCATGGTAACCACTGCACTAAAGGCTTATATTTATTTAATTCTGCAAGTACACTCTGAAACAGCAGGTTCAGTGTTCTTTCTCAAGGCCACAAAAGCAATGGTCAAGATGGTACAGGGGAAGAAACAAGGACATTTACACAGGGCAAAATTTCCAGCTTTTTCATTTTGGTCTTGGACAAATATTTGGCCGACATAAAGACACACAGAAACCTGGATCATGCCCTACAGGTCCATGGAGAGGGATGGGGACAACACTGAGAGAAACCCTGTAGGACCCTCTGAGCAATGTCAGTGGCCATTTGGAGGTTGCCAACTGGAAGGGTGTAACATGGTTGGCATGGTAACCCTCGCAATGTCTCTTAAGACTGGCACAGTTGCTATGGCAACTGCTGACGGCTCTCATACAAAGGTCCTTTATCACTCCTTGTAGTCACCATGGCAACCCCTGGCTCCAGAACATCACCTTCAATGCTGCACCTTGAAATCATCCTAATGACAGGAGCATGACCTTAACGTGTATCAATAGCTCACTGACAACAGATAAATCATGTTCAGAATTCACTGCTTTGATTAAGCCCCCCGACACAACTAATATTATTCCAAAAAAGGGTTTCTGCAAACACACACGGAAATCAGACATATGCCTGTAATCCTATATTCAAGTTGGGCGGGGAGAGCAGTCTGGGTTTTGGCTTTGATGCAGACAGTATGATGGTTTATGGTAATGGAGGAGCACCCTCTACTGTACAATAAGTTAATAACAGCTCAGTTGGAGCTAAGCACATATAAGGGGGTGAGTCAGCATGAGTGTGTGTGCTTTCTAGGACATTACACTGATCTCGGTGAGACAGCAGGTCACTAAAAATGTTTTAAAGTGGGTGTGCGCTGCTGCAGTTAGTTACGCAATATGAATATGGGGGGAAAAAACTGCAGGAAACCTGCAATGACTTGGATTTATTTCTGAATTTTAAGATGTCACAATAAAAGTCACCTCAACTCTTGCCACAAAGACCATAAAGACAGTTTTGCATATGGTACTGAGCAAAAGACCACATTTTCACTTATTTAATTTGCCATCAAAATGCAAAAAATGCTAAGTAATGTGGCTGAAGTTTAACATGTCTATAAGTCTTTTATTCACTGCTTCATTTCCACAGAAATTTATTTGTAACTAAAGTTTAGTTTCGTTGAACTTTCAGTCTGTTTGCTTTCATGCAGTTAGCTCTCTTGCGAATTTAGAGTCTGTTCCTGCTCCATAGGTGAAAAAAATTGATTTATTTTTGCTGTAGATGGAACAGAGTACAATGGTAACCTTAAGCATTGTTTACTCAACCTGTTTTCACCTGCTGTTTTTTTTTTTTGGGGAGTGAACTAGGGCTGGAAGATATTCCACATATAAATTCACATCACAATATAATCCCGATATTTATATGAACACAATAAAATTCACTGAAAAACTTCCAAGAACAAATAAGAAACATGACATCACCATCAAACATAAACCTATTGGTTTTGTCAATATTAATATTTTTAAACCAAATTTTAAAATGAAACATAAGACCTTGGTTCATGCTTTTCAACGTTTGGAAGTCTTTTTGTTGTCTAAAATCCACCAGATTCCCTTTCCCTGCCATTAGCTCAGAAAAAAAGCCTGAGGGTGGCTTCGTAAACACATTAGGTTTCGATCATGCAAACCAACTGGAGTGAGAAAACATTGTCAGAATTTTATAAAAATTGTTTCTGATTAAAATTGTGAACGTCGCTGTTAATTGAAAGTTATTCTGTGCTGCACAAAAGGTCATATGCCACACTTTTGTTTGTTTAAAGTTAATCAATTATACTGTCATATTTAAAAATAAATAAATAAAAAGTGGCGGCACAGTGGCGCAGCAGGTAGGTGTCGCAGTCACACAGCTCCAGGGGCCTGGCGGTTGTGGGTTCGATTCCCGCTCCGGGTGACTGTCTGTGAGGAGTTGGTGTGTTCTCCCCGTGTCCGCGTGGGTTTCCTCCGGGTGCTCCGGTTTCCTCCCACAGTCCAAAAACACACGATGCAGGTGGATTGGCGACTCAAAAGTGTCCGTAGGTGTGAGTGAATGTGTGTGTGTGTCTGCGTTGCCCTGTGAAGGACTGGCGCCCCCTTCAGGGTGTGTTCCCGCCTTACGCCCAATGATTCCAGGTAGGCTCTGGACCCACCGCGACCCTGAATTGCATAAGGGGTTACAGATAATGAATGAATGAATAAATTAATTAATAAATAAAAAGTGAAAAATATATTACTAAGATTTGAAAGACAAATAGGACATTTTTTCAAAACAATGTAATTTGGAAGGTCATGCCCCCATCTACCATGTTTTTTCCTTGATCAGTCTTTGCTCATTCTGTTTGTTCAAATAGCAGAGCTCCCTGTGGAAGCAAGCGTGTCATTTTACCTTTGAAAAAGACCTCATCTTTGATCCAGAGAAGAGATCAGAGGGATGTGTGTGTGTGTGTGTGTGTGTGTGTGTTCATATCTTAATTCATCTATGTGTTTAAACACCAGAAAGATAACTGCAGAAATTGGGGCTTTCAAAAACTTGGAAGCTCACAGATGAAATCAGACCAAGACTTTATATGATCCAATTAATCCTACTAATTTTAGTCATCAGTAATTTGTGAATTTCAAACAGAAACAACATACTGTCAAAATCACCAGAAGAACTTCACATTGGCTTGGCATATACTGTACAAGATGCAACACCTGGACTGCGGCGAGGCGCTCAAAATAGTACAAAATCTACTATAAGTGTATAAATAGACAGGGATCTAGTGGCTGCAAATGCTATTGAAAAAGATTTATACAGGTTTCATCTTCATCAATACATTCAATGACCCCTCATGCCCTTCAAATGGGGGTGCTGTCATCTTAGACCACACAAATCAAGAGAAATATTTCATCACAGGACAAATATTTCAGGGTCAAGGTTAAAGCATGCACTGTTCTCTTGGGGCATGTCACATATCTCAGTGAAATTATCTGGACCTACCATTTTGACTTTTTCACTGCATGGTACCTACACTACTCAAATCTACTTGCTTTTTGGTCATTGGTACCTGGTTCATTTACCGCTACCACCTCTCCTGCTGAAATGTAGCTGGTGACATCACAGACCACCGTCAATAACAGGAACAGCAGGCTTTGGAAACGCCAGCTATGGTGGTGGTAACCTTAAGCATTGTTTACTCAACCTGTATTCACCATGACCGTCAGTCAGTAACAGGTGCTGTAAATAATGCCTATTGAAATAATGAAAATGTGTTGAAAAATCACATTAAAACAATATATATATATATATATAAATAATTATTGTCCAGCCCTAAACTGAACATAGTTCTATAGTTCAGTTCAGAAAGATCTAAGTAGAAGTAGAGTTTTTTTTTTATTCTCAGACCATGCAGCTCGTGTTGGAATCTTTTGTCTGCCATAAATCCAAGGAAAGTGTGAACCTTTGAGTAGATTCCCTTAGACAGCAAACAGAATGTTATAATTTACTCAGATCATACTCTCCCTCCCTCCATGGTTTACACAACCTCAGCTACTGAGTTAATCATAACACAAATATCTTCTCATCCACATGGAGCTAAAACTAGTGGGAGATCCAAAACTACAGCCAGCTAAACCAACACACTCCACATGAGTGTATAAAAACACACACAAACTCTTTGTGCTCACTTCAACTAGGGGGTCAGGGATACTTTTTTTAGAGATGAGGACAGAAGAGCACACTCCAAGACACATAGCTGCCATATGTCTTAAATCACACATGCACATGGAGTGCGTGTGTGTAGGTGCAGCTGCTTTGGAGAAAACTGATGCTGTGTGTGTGTGTGTGTGTGTGTGTGTGAGAGAGAGAGAGAGAGAGAGAGAGTCTGCCATTAACAACACTCCTACACATGAACAAATCATACTGACACCCACACACTCAAACCATGTGTGTGTTATTTGGGGGATGGAATGGTAGCAGGTTGTCCGTGTGTGTGTGTCTCTCCAACAGACCCATACCCATTCATCAGTGTGCAGAATAAAGCCTGATAGGAGAGTGTTTGTTAGTGTAGTGACGATGTTAGCATCATTAGCACAGACAAATAAAACATGCAATATAAAATATGCATCAAGTTAACTAAAGAAATTATTGTGCTTTGACACATTTATAGATGTGTCTATAATGCAAACCCCAATCACCTTTACAGTCCTCACACTCTTTTATCCTTAAGCAACATTCATTACATATATACATTCATTAGCATATACAAGTGCTGGTCATAAAATTAGAATATCATGAAAAAGTTATTTTGAAATAACTTATTTCAATAATTCCATTCCATTTCTTTTTAATTTGATGATACAACTAATGAAAACTCAGAAAATCTGAGTAAATTCAGTATCTCAGAAAATTAGAATATTGTGAAAAGGTTCAATATTGAAGACACCTGGTGCCACACTCTAATCAGCAAATTAACTCAAAACACCTGCAAAGGCCTTTAAATGGTCTCTCAGTCCAGTTCTGTAGGCTCCACAACCATGGGGAAGACTGACTTGACAATTGTCCAAAAGACAACAATTGACACCTTACAAAAGCAGGACAGGACACAGAAGGTCATTGCTAAAGAGGCTGGCTGTTCACAGAGCTGTGTCCAAGCACATTAACAGAGAGGAGAAGGGAAGGAAAAGATGTGGTAGAAAAAGTGTACAAGCAAAAAGGGATAACCACATCCTGCAGAGGACTATGAAACAAAACCCATTTAAAAATATGGTGGAGATTCACAAAGACTGGACTGCAGCTGGACATGAATTTCAGCTGTCGCATTCCTTGTGTGAAGCCACTCGTTTCCAAAAAGGACTGTACTGCTGCTGAGTGGTCAGAAGTTATGTTCTCTGATGAAAGTAAATTTTGCATTTCCTTTGAAAATCAAGGTCCCAGAGTCTGGAGGAAGAGAGGAGAGGCACAGAATCCACGTTGCTTAAGGTCCAGTGTAAAGTTTCCACAGTTAGTGATGGTTTGGGGTGCCATGTCATCTGCTGGTGTTGGTCCACTGTGTTTTCTGAGGTCCAAGGTCAAAGCAGCCATCTACCAGGAAGTTTTAGAGCACTTCATGCTTCCTGCTGCTGACCAACTTTATGGAGATGCAGATTTCCAGCAGGACTTTGCGCCTGCACACAATGCCTAAGCTACCAGAGGAAGATGCAATACACCAGACCCAACAATCCAAAAGAGCTGAAGGCCACTATCAGAGCAACCTTGGCTCTAATAACACCTGAGCAGTGCCACAGACTGATCGACTCCATGCCATGCCGCATTGCTGCAGTAATTCAGGCAAATGGAGCCCCAACTAAGTATTGAGCGTTTCTAAAAATCCTTTTTTTTTTTGTATTGGTCTTAAGTATTATTCTAATGACCAGCACCTGTACAACACAGGGCTAAATTTCTGGGCTGTCCATCAGAAATTAATGTGAGCACAAGCTGTTTTGTGTGTGTGTGTGTGTGTGTGTGTCAGTGTGAAATGTCAGGACAGGAAATGTCCAGGATGTGTGGAATTCTTCCTTTCCCTTATGAGCGGATCTGTCAGTATTCTCCCACCCTCCAGCTGTACTCTCCCTCTCACTCCTTCCCTCCCTCCTTCATCTCACTTTCTCTTTTTTGTTCCCCTTTATTCTCTCTTTCTTCATCAACTTTCCTTCTTTTGTCTTGCGGCTTCAGTTGTCAACTACTTTCTTTGCCTCTTGTTCAATTCTCTTTCTCTATTAGGTTATGAACCTTTTGTCATCCTCCACCTCTCCCTTCTCTCAAGTTTCTCTTTTTAACATCTTCCATCTCTTGCTTTCTCTCATATCTTCCGCTGTTTTCCTCCTCCTCTCTCTTGTCTCACTCTCGTTGTCTCGCTATCGTCCCTCCTTCTGACATCACTGTTGGCAAAGAACGAGGAAAAGAAAGAGCGGGGAATGACCTGACCCTCCCTTCCGTTTACACACGCACACAAAATATCACACACTTACTTACACACAAAGTACCTAGTTTCTTTTATTACAGGGAAAAACATTGTTTTAATATCCCTGCTTCATTTAACTCTGCTGAGCCCTAAAACACACACACACCCTGTTTAATTTCAGGGATAGAGGAAACACTGCTTTACCAACTCCAACTTCCTTCTGCTTCATCTCAATAAAACACACACAAAACACACATTTTTAAAAATTAAATTAAGCACTTTGCACCACAAGCTGCTCAATTAACAGTGGAGTGCATATGTATTTAAAAATGGTGTAATTGGGATGCATAATGTTATGAATGAATATGAATATAACAAATGAAATAATTTAAACCAAACTGCAGTCTCTTATTTCAACTTTTATTTAATTTTTCCTTAGAAAGCAGTGAAACCCATGACCAAAACTGAAGAACAATACTTGTCAGAGACTAAAAAAGCTGTTCTACAGAGGTCTCTTAAAGGCCTCCTCTCAGAGGAGCTGTACACTGCATCAGATTGCACAAGCTCAGCTCCCTCAGACAACACTGATGACTCTGAACTCTCACCCTAAATGACCACTAGGGCCAGAGGAGACCAGACACAGACTTTAGAGAACAATGCAGATAGCCACTACGCTGGTAAGGTCTACTACTGATGCCAAGTTTTTAAAATAGATATATTTTTTAATAGAAACATCTGAGATGGTCATCTGAAAGCATGTTTTTATGTGTAAATAACACCATCAAGAAAAGTGTGCGTGAAATTTCAGGACTAATTGGTCACAGGGCTCCGTCAAATTTGTTTACATCCCCCCAGTGATATGTGCAGTATCTCCAAAAATGCTGACATTCTTTTTAACCTGGCAATTCAGCTGTTTAATGTGAACAAGGTGGTTCACAGCTTGCATAATCACCATAGAAATGCCTGAAATTAAATGGTGGTGTGCAAAAAAAAAAGATCAGATCACTATACTCAGTATCAAATGTCTGCTGAGCAGTGGAACTGTGTTCCCTGGAGTGATGGAGCACAATTTAATGCCTTTGGGGTGAGTTGGAGAAAACCTAAAACATATCAGTAATGTTCTAGTGCTCATATGCTTACCAGAACATGATGGTGTGGTGGGTGTTGCCTGCTAAATGGTTTTCTTTTGAACTATACTTACAACAGTAGGTCAATTCTTCCATTTCATTAGTTCATTTCATTACATCGTTTGAAGTATTCTCCTGGGCGTCAACACCTCCTATGAGTTTAAAGAGTTATAAAAACACTGCCAGCAGAGTTTGAATATGTCTTAGTAAATGGAACAGGAAATGGGAAGAATACAGTGCTGTGGTGTGAACTGACCTTTGAGAAACGCTTCACTCTAAGGCTCCACAAGTGGCCGATTGTGATGGCCTACTGTAAATGGACAATATTGAATGGGCATTTCATCAGACAGGGGTTAATGCTTGGGTGTGTGAAAAAGGAGGGGTATTTTTAGCCATGGACCTCCACCCATACATTATGTTCCTATGCTATGGGCATCCGGAACAAAGTGCAGTGTGAAAGGCTACTGTTCTGCTAAGGCCTATTAGAGGAAACACAGACTTAGCACCAGCACTTTAACGATTACTCACATCAAAATATGAACCATAGTTAACAATGAGTAAAAACAAAACAAAACAATGGAGAACAGCCAGCATGATCTTTTTATAATCGCAAAACACCGCCAGCTACAGGAATGAGAGGTCACATAAAAGTGAGGTCACAAAGTCCTCAGAAGAAACAATGTTGACTACAGCAAGACCTTTCAGGGGGAATACCCGCTATAAAGGAGTCTGCCTTAAAAATAGTTATTATTCCCCCTTCTGATTTAAGAACAATTTTATTCTTTGTCTAAAAAGGACCAACACAGCTTTGGACCACAAAACTGATTCCAGATCAGCAGGAAGTGGAAATATATTAAAGAAACATTCTGAGCACAGTGCTGAGACTGATAGTTTCCTGACACTGGCAGGAATACCATCAGATACTAGTAGGAACTGCTGGTACTTATTGCATCCTCATGACAAAATCCAACACAATGTGCCAAGGGTATGGTCAGTACGTTTATGGAAATCTTTATGAGAAAGGTTTTAACAGTTTTCTGTTAAAGTGCTCCATCTGCTATATATTTAAAATGCACTGAAATTAAGTAATTAATTCATATTATATATCCTCTTCATCCTGCTCAGGTTTCACAGTGGGTCTGGATCCTACCTAGAACCACTGGGTGCCAGGCAGACACTAGGGGTGGGCGATATGGCCCTAAAATAACATCACAATATTTCAGAGAATTTTGGCGATAACGATATTATTTGCGATATGACAAAACACTAAAAATTATAATTAAATATACTTAATATATATTAATACTATTACAGCCTTCTTTAATTTCTAACATAATACCATGGTTTTTGTACATCTGATATTTTGTAACCAAACCACCTCCACAAGTCACTCCAGTTTTTTGGAGCGGACCACTTTCCACCGTACTAAACTGTGCCCAAAAAAAGACTCATGTAAAGACTGTATGTTGTATTATGGGTAATCGCATGTCGTCATTACGTAAACAAGTCAGAACATCACTATCACAATTGATTTTTTTAAATCGTTTTAAACATTATGACAATATTATTGCGATCGATACGATATGGCACAGCCCTACCAGGCACACACCCTGGACAGGTGACCAATCACAAATACTCTCACATAGATCAGCAAACAATTTTCACATAGCCAATTGAACTACTAACATGTATTTCTGGATTGTGGGAGAAACTCGAGCACCTGGAGGACACCCACACAGACACAGAGAGAACACACCAAACTCCTCCCAGACAATGACCAGACAAATGTCAAACCCAGGGACCTGAAGACCCTGGAGCTGTGTACTGAACTAACACATTGCACTGAACTACCACATTTATTTCTTGGTTCATTTCATACATTGCCTCAATATAAGCTTAAAATAAAAGCCAGCATATACTCATGAGTTTCTAGTATCTCTGCTTTTAAACTCAGTTTATTGCTGAAAAACTGGTGCAGTTTATTTCACTTTAGAAAACCTTCTGAAAAAGTCTTTTATATCATGTACCGTAGAAATGTATTAAAGTAAGACTGTTAATCATTTCTGCCATATTGCCAAAAACGGACTCCTTTGTTACATGCAACAAACTATTTGCCTTCTCTGAAAAAAGGTCAGGTAAATATTAGAGATGGACCGATCAGCGTTTGTGAAGCCCAATATTCAATACGGGCAGGTGACTCTAGACCCATGTGTTAATGTAACCAGAGAACTGCATAGCCAAATCCATCAATATATACTGTGCATAGTTTACCAAGCATGTCTCTCACCATAAAGTAAAACAGCAGAGCTTTGAGTGAGCTATGGAAATACGAGACTTCAAACAGCCCAAGAACACAGAAATATCGTCAATTAAACCATTAGTCCTTGGCATGAGCAAAGCCTTGTTTTCCTTTATAGAATAATAGGAAACGGCTGCAGCTCTAGAGACGTATTCTTGCTATGGGGATAGGTTGCTGGGTGCTGATCTCAGATCTGCTTTGTGGTTTATCTGAAAATGAATAGGGTGAAGTTTTTGAGAAGGAAAAGTGATCTTGGATCAGTGTATATATAAAAAAAGTTGTAGATTAATGGGTCAAAGTATCTGTAAGGGGGAGACAGGGATAAATGAAGTGTGCAGAACTGGCAGGATAAGAATAGACCACAGAGTGTGCAAAAGCACATAGGAATGATGGATGTAGCAAGGAAATTCTGCCCAAAATGTCATTGACCGAGATAAAAGCATGTATGCGCACATTTACACATTTCAGGCTGCAGACTGTTTAACAAAGTCGTCTGAACTGTTTATTAATGTAACACGCATGTCTAAGTGTGGGCCCCATCATTGGGGCACTGCATATTCAAACCCTAGTGATACCTTATCGTGCTTTTCCACTCAATGACACCTCCGTTTACTGATTCAATCCTGTAGAGCACTAAATGGCCAGAGACACTTGTCAATCACACCAAAATGCAGACATCCAGCACTAATTAGACATCGGTAATATCTCCAAGATGCTTTAGCAATCACATTTGTTTTTAATCTGACTCCTAATAGCACCTCATATAACTACATTGTAGTCCTTTGTAGAGGTACAAACCTTTCTTAGATTGGTGTCCGATGAAAGAATCCTGCAGGAGCTGGATGGTGCAACAAGGAAAAACTACACTAATCTGTTTGTGTGGAGCCATGTTCAGTCCCAAAAAACAAATACACAAGGAATAAACAAGGCTTAACTTTACCGTCACAGTTGTTGTGGTTTTGAAACCCCACAGTTCCCCATTAGAGATGGTTTTTGTACCATGTCACTGGCTACATATTGAGGGAGGTGGTAATAGTTGGAAACCAACCCAGCACTATGGAACAAAAGGTAAGTAGCCCTGTTAGCATGTTTGTTGAAGACCATTATTTTTGGTGCTTTCCTCCATATTGTCAAGGCATCTATCACACCTCTTCATTCCATCCAAACATTTCTCAGCTCAGTTCCCTAGCAACATTTCTGTGTTGCACCGAAACATGCAGTATCTCCATGACATTCATCTCAGACACACCAATCATGAAACCTGAGTTTGTTCATTCAAATACAGAGCTATGCTTGCTTAATAATCCTTATTACGATCTCAGTTTTGCCAAAACTCATCTATCATGTAATATAATTACTGCCTGGTTATGTTGCTCAAAATATGAGAATGTGTACTGCAATCACAAAATGCCGCAAACTAACGCAATAATCTAAGAATGGGATCCAACTGTCTTTCTGTTGCTGAACTGATCATGAGTTTTAATTGGGAATAGTTTATCTGATTTGAATGATTTTATTGTACTCTTTCACATACAGCAATATTCACAAGGTGATTCTGAAAAGACAAAACATGTTTGTGGAAAACTTGTTAACGTTTCAGAGCTGGATTAAAAAAAAACACCTCTCTACTTCCATCCCCAATTCTTCTAGTTCATAATAATCAATTACACAAGCAAATACAAGCTATTTAAACAACACTGTTAACCAAGAGAACTGCTTTCCCCTAGTTCTTCTGCATGTACTCTGCTCTTCACAACTCCACACACATCTAAATGCTTAGTTTGACTGTTCTGGGGACTTTGCAGCTGTTATAACTTTCTATGATAGCATTAAGTCAGTGGCCTATGAGACGTGTTCTTGTGTCATATTTTTAAAAATGCAACATTGCTGCTAACTCAGAGCTCCACCTTCATGAGGCATTAGAACGGGAAATGTTATACTCTTAATTTTATGATCATCAAATTAAATCTATGTCCCCATCCACATTTATTTATTTATTTATTTTCCATCTTTGATTGTTTTTGTTAGACAACTTTAATCTTTTTACTGATTAATCTGAAGTATAATTTCTCCTTCTCACTAACAATCATAAGGGTAGTATGGGCCCCAAAAACAATGGGAAACAGCTACAAATTGGACTGTGATTTTTCTCCTCAGTATTGCTCAGGCCTTAGGCAAAAACAGACATAATACTCAACGCTAACTAAGCAAAAACTGCAGCTACAGCAGTAATAGATTTAGTGGAATATTCCTGGCAGGGCCTGAGTTACCTGATGGCTGCCTGGAGCTCATACAGTCCTACTTTCTGAGAGGATGCCGCGCCTTTGAAGCAACGCACTGACACTCGTGTCTGCCCAATGTCCAAGAGATAAATCTAACCCAAATATCTGTCAATCTGAGTCTATGTCTCCCTGACATCATGGAGTAGCATGGTTTCATTTGCCTGACAGGGATTCTGCAGTGCTGTCTTAGAATAACAGAGAGAAAGAGAGGGAAAAGGAGAGAGAGGAAAAGAAGAGAGAGAGAGAGAGAAAGGAAAATGAGAAAGAGAGAGAAAGGAAAAGGGGAGAGAGAGAGAGAGAAAGAAAGGTAAAAGAAGGGAGAGAGATAAAAAGGGGAAAAGGAGAGAGAGAGAGAGAGAGAGAGAGAGAGAGAGAGAGAGAGAGAGAGAGAAGGAAAAGGAGAGAAAGAAATATAAGAACACAGAAATGGGGGAAAAAAAGAAAACGTTGGATGGGAGGAAAAAACTGTAGAGAAAGACGAGAGAGCCAGAGATAGGATGGAGACAGAAAGACAAAAGAGAGATAAAGAGAGATAACCAGCAAGAATGGGTTGGGGAGGAAGGGAGAATACAAATGAGGGGAAAGAAAAATATATGAGCAAGAGAATTGAGAAGGTGAACAGCAAGCACGACAGAAAGAATGGAAGGGAGATCAAATAAAAAAAATAGTCAATTAAAGGGGAGAGAGGAATAGAGAGATGGAGTAAAGGAATTTTTGGGGAGTTGGCTGTTCTTGAGAAAATTTGTCGTCATTTCCTCCGCCTGACTGCGCAGAAACAACAGCGATGGTAATCACTCTCTCACACTAAGACACACCCAACAAGTGAGTCCAATAAAGAGCGACACTAATAAAAGAGTGACGCTGTTCCCGGAGTTATTACGGGCGTGTCACCTCTACAGTGCCAAAGTCCAGTCTGCCTTTGGTCTAGAGCTGGGCGATATGGCCAAAAATGTTATCACGAATATTAACATTTCGTTACACACATCCTTCTAAAAATGTAGACTGAACACACGTTCGTTCATTCGTTGTCTGTAACCGTTTATCCAGTTCAGGGTCGCGGCGGGTCGGGAACCTACCCAGGCAGAAAACGTTCTGCACTTTTGTTCTGGAGTGTTAATTTAAGAGAAGCAGCCTGGTCTATGGCCTCAGATCCAATAAAACTTGTGTGTGAAGAAAACAGTGGTCTCACAAACGGGAAAACATTTCCTTTGAGTGAAGAAAATCCCAGTGGGTTCTGCACTTGTGTTCTAACAGGGGGTCGCCATACCAGAGAAACTACACCCCAAAACACAGAGGGAACAGTAGACTACAAACTATTTAATATAAATATTTAATACATACACACAAGCACTTGAATTACAACTATTACAGTCTTGTTTATATTCTCGCGTTCATGCCGTCTCTTGGGTTCATTTACCGTAATACCATGAGTATACGCGCCTGTTAGCGTGCAGCTGGCTGTGCTAACCGGGAACAGAAAAGGGTTATTGAGCTCTATTACCCAAAGCTTATCATTGTTATTGGCCAGCAGTGCTACTACTTAAAACAAAAAACAGCTAAGGGTCACTGACTGTTAATATGGTAGGTTTTTACCTCAGAAAATACCTGATGACCAGAGCCTGATTTTAATGAGACACAGTGCTAACACTAAAGCTGGTGACCCATGGATCAACATACTGTATGATTTCTCCAACTAGCTTTGCTCAGCATTACCTCAGCTCTCTCTAAATTACCTCTTAATCATGAGAGTTGGCTGAAGATTCCAAAGAGCTACATATATGACCCAACACTAATGGTATTTCGGGAAAGGCTGATTATAAGGCATATGATATAGCTGGGGAACTTTTTGGATCTTGTGAATGTGTGGGAAGTATAAAAGGGCTCTATCTGGGGCATGTGCCCTCCAGGGATTACTGGCTGCAATAGAGGATAGTGATCTATCCTCGCCTCTAGATATATCTTCCACATACAGTCCACACTCACACAGAGAGAGGGGGAGAGAGAGAGAACTTTAAAGTGATACTAGGGCAAAGGGATTTGTTATATATTTTATTAGATAATGACAGAGAAGTGCATTCCTTTGCACTATTTACTGAATACACATTTACTTCACTTAAGTTGATTAAAGTGATTGCTTTGTTAATGAGCTTGGCTCATTTTGTCTAGTGCTTTAATGGGAGATTCCCGGTTGTGTTAATGAAGCTAAAGGCACTGAGCACTCACACTCTTCTTGTTATCTCTACTTCTAACATGGAGACTTCAAGTCTATTAGAGTAAGAGCAATCGCAGTGTCTGTGTAAGCAGCCACCTGCTGTGTGTGTGTAAACAGGCATGCTATGAAGCAGAATGTGTCCCTGTCTGTGTGACTAAGGCCATGACGTGTCAGCAGCAGTGAAGTAGAGGCTTCAGTCCTCTCCACTGAGCAGCTGGGAATGCCCCAAAACAGCCTCTACCTGAAAGCCCTGTGGCAGCCAACACACTTCTGCTCGGCCCTTGACCCCTGACCCCTTACTGGCAGCTGGCTGAGGACTGTTTACCAGTCCAAAAAGGAGCAGTTGTTCTTGTTGTGAGTTAGTTAGCAACATTTGGGAGCTGGGTTATATTTTTTGGGTGTTTTTATCACAGTTAATGCCAAGTCCATAGTACATATTAGCAGGAAGATTATACCAGTGTATAGGGCTGGATGATATGGCCAAAATATATTATGATATAATTCTTATATTGATATGAACAGTATATATATAGTGAATTACTGTCCAGCCCTACCAATGCCTCACAAACACCAGCCAAACATACAGCAGGGAATGTGTGCTACGGGGCAAAAGTAAGTGTAAGTGTGTGTGTCACGGAACGAAGGGTTTGCAGCGCATGTCTCAGTTCTTTTCTAGGTCCAAACTCTACACTCATGTTGAACAATCACTTCAGGACCACATACACCACTCCATTCCAAATCCTCTGAATGGTGGTCCATCACTTGAGAGAACAGTTTCGCTGGTCCACAGCCCAATGTGGCGATGCAAAACCTCTCGCCAAACCTTGGCTAGAGACTGCGCATGATGTACACTTTGCATATTCAGAAGCATTTTAGCTTTTAACAAAATATGTCACGCGGCACGGTGGTGCAGCAGGTAGTGTCGCAGTCACACAGTTCCAGGGGCCTGGAGGTTGTGGGTTCATTTCCCACTCCAGGTGACTGTCTGTGAGGAGTTTGGTGTGTTCTCCCCGTGGGTTTCCTCCGGGTGCTCCGGTTTCCTCCCACAGTCTAAAAACACACGTTTGTAGGTGGATTGATGACTCAAAAGTGTCCGTAGGTGTGAGTGTGTGTCTGTGTTGCCCTGTGAAGGACTGGTGCCCCCTTCAGGGTGTATTCCCACCTTGCGCCCAATGATTCCAGGTAGGCTCTGGACCCACCGCCACCTTTAACTGGATAAGCGCTTACAGATAATGAATGAATGAATGAAAATATATCACAAGTTTATTAAATATATATATATATATATATATATATATATATATATATATATATATATATATATATATATATATATATATATATATATATATATATATATTTTTTTTGGACTAAAGCAATCCATGTTGTGACCAGATGGGGAATATTTCAAATAGATTCCATACTACATCAGTAGTAGCTTGAAGCAGAAGGCTTAAAGACTAGGCCATGTTTCACATCAGAGCCATGGACTTTCCAGAAAATTCCAGTCCATCCATTTTAGTCCACTTTCTGCTCTCTGGGGGTCCGCAGAAGCTCAGATGTTTTCACTTAAGCCGAGTTATCCTTAAAAACCCAGCTCTACATATCACACTCCTGCACCCCACCAATAGCTTTGTTCCCTCAGGAACCCGCCTCTTGCTCCTTTCCACCTCTCATTTAAGGATCATAAGACAGTTCCTTTGCAGGTTATGACTCTAGACATAACCTGCAGAAGCCATGTTTTGTTTGGATTCATTTATAACAGGGGTCTCGAATAAAATTTCACACGTCTCCTCAGTGATAAAAGTCATATCTGGGCGGCAATAATATAACAGTGAGTGTATATCCAGTGAATCCTGGATGCTTTAGGAGCTGATAGTGATAAAATGTGTCATTATTACTAGCAAACTAAAAGCCCCTCTACCTCAGGTATTTATAAAGCTTATCGTCAGACAGATATTAAAGGTGGTTTTCAACACGCTTCAAAGACATCGGCAATCAGAAGACATTATGCTAATTATATCATACCTTCTTTTTTAATCTCCTCTGAAGATTTTCACAGCAAAGTAACAGCCTGGTGTTACTTGGAGCTATTTTTACCACTCTGCACTGAAGCAGGAGATCAAATCAATCCTGCTCCAAGACTGTTTCTTCATCTTGCGATTGCAGCACAGCTAAAGGGTGTATTCTGCATGCTTCCACAAGAAAAAAGCTGGTCTCTTTAATACTGCATAGGGTTTCAATTAATCTAGGTTCCGAAAAGTTACGGCAACTTTAATAATTATTGTATTTGATTTTTCTTTGTTCTGATTTCTAAGCCTTATATTCTCTACATTTAATAGACATTGTTGGAACTCTCTCTGGGTTTCCCCCTCTCCCTCACTCCCTCACTCGACTTCACCAAATCAGGATCATTATATTATGAATATAGTGCTCTATCAAATATTATGGCATAACATATGGTGTATTATTATCAACATTATATTAAATGGAGCAGTTAGCTGAAGTTGCAATAATCCCCAGCTATAACTCTATAGGTCTATGGAACTAGACTGATTCTATATACGTTGGATTCCAAACATGGACTACATTCTGAGACAACTGTAGCCAAACATTTAAAAAGAAAAACAACCAGAACCTACCTTTGGTTCTTCCTTATGCTGTCAGTTAAAGCGAAGGTCCAGAGGCCAGGTCCAGAGGCAAAACCTAGGTAGGAAAGACACAGAAAAAGAAAGGTTCATACTTAGCATAGAAACTAAATACACATTTGCATAAGGAACTCAGCAGAGCAGCCTACAGATCAGCTTTTAGTCTAGATCGATTCAGCTTTGTGAGGCAGAGATGCTGTGTAAGCACACACACACATGCACACAAACACACACACACAAATCACAAGTATGAGCAGTAGCAGCTGTGTGCGTGTGTGTATCCTTTGAATTATACACTCCCTCCTACACACAGCCAGAGAAGGAGTACTTCCACAAAGAAAACAAATTTCCACTTACAGTGGAAGTTGAAATTTGTAATTTCTGTCTAAATGAAGAGTTGAGTCAGTAGATGACTAGCTTTCACAGTCAACCTACAACTGTCTGAGAGGCACTTAATTAGTCAAATAAAACACACAGTTCCTCACCTACACATCCATCACAGACAGAAGCCAGCTGGTACGTTACAAATCAAAGGCTGTGTGTGTGTGTGCGCGCGCGCCTCTGTCTGTCTGTCATGTTATGTGAAAAATATTTTTCCTTTGCAGACAAAACCCAGAACAATCCTACAATGACAGAACCAATGCAAAGGCTTTAACCAAAAACTCCAAGCTTTATTTAAATCTGAAGACCAATGCGGTTTAAGAACAAGGTTAGGATTCAGTTTAAGGGTTAGTTATTGCACTCTCTCATTTTATTTTATACAAGCTTTATTTATGTAATACCTTTCATATACCATAGTCACTCATATATATGAGCGCGTATACACACACACACACTTCTATGTTAAGTTGCTTCCCTGCCTTTTATATATTGGGACATATGCACAACCATATGTCCTGATACTGTATAAAAACAAACTCGGGCATATGTGTCAAACAAAAACCAAACCACAGCTGCACAATGGTGCACAACTGTGCAAGCCGTCTGTCCACAGAGCAGCCGGAGTGTGTGTGCGCGAGTGTGTGTGTGTGTGTGTCTGTCTTGCATGACAAAGAGTCTTCTCACTTAGAAACCCGCCATGTGGTCTTTTGTAAACTCACTCATTTGATCTCAATTTAGCTTTAGACCACTACAACTAACAAAAAGGATGCTCATTGGGGACAATGAGCTTTTTCCATTCTCCGGAAGCAGTCAGGAGAAATAGAATTAGATGACTCATCAACGCCTGTAAGCTGAGACACAGATGACATGAATCTGCAGAGAAAAACGGGTGTTTAGGAGCAACAGTGAGTCAATACCAAAATCCCCTCACTAAAACTAACTAAAACAAAAGGAAGGAGTCCTGATCCAGGCAGCCAGGGTTACACAGAGGAGTGAACCGCACCAAAGGTCTGTGGGTCAAACCCACGGTCTGTATAATACGCATATGTATCACACACCACACTGGGCAGGCAGCCTGCCAGATAAAGGGATACAGTCCACAGCTTAATCGGTGTGACATCATTCACAAAGGATGAAACTGGAGAACAGTGAATGACTACAGGGTGAAGTCATTTATCTAGGCCTGTCATAAGCCTGGAATATTAGGTGATAATTAATAGCCATAGTAAACATGGCAATTAGCCGTCTACTTGTTTTTTTTCTACTTGTCTTTTTCCAACTAGTACAGTTTTTTTAAACTAATAACATACCAATATCTGAAAATCATTCCCTGAATGTGTGTTCAAATGTAATGAACATAGCTACCCTAAGGTAAGTGTACCAGAGTCAGACGGTTCTTTTAAAATAACAACAAAAACTGAGTATTATGGGGTTTTTTTTCCACAACTCTGAATTCAATCCAGGTAAAGAGGACTTTGAGGGTCTCTCTCTGTCCTGAGATTGATAAATAACAAACTGCCCACTTGAGATGAGATGATGGGAACTAAGCACCAAGAACATGGCTATAATTTCTAAAGAAATAATAATATTTCCCACAGCCAACAATTCCAGACAACTATTAAATCAATAAAAGAGTGCTCATGCTTCACATCCATTTCTCCTCTGCTTCAGGCTATGGATTCTACAGCACTCTCGTTTTTAAACCATTCTCTCTCTCTTTCTCTGTGATTCACTCCCACACACTCAATGGCACACTGAGGATGAGCAACAGAAAAAACACAAAACGATGAGCATTAAACTCTGCAGGCTGTATGTTTGTTTATGTCCCCATCTGCCCTCATATTACTGCCTCTGAGGCAGAAAGGACTTCCAACACTACAATAACCACACAGTGACATCACTCTGGGTGTCTGTTTACCCAGCAAGGAGCAGGTGTTCTTTGTGAACTCTGGGGTGAACCTGAATAACAAGGACCAGGGCTTTGTTTTTGTTATTCCGTGATATTTGTTTATTTAGAAATTAACCTCTTGCACACGATGACCAAAGTCAAATGCTAAACAAATCAATAAGGCCAAAGGTTAGTGGAAATTAGGGCAGTTATTGAATATTTCCAATCTGTTTACATTTACCAATTCAGCGTGACTTACAATTTTAGTCATATTACAGGGGTAAACTAATGCAGCGTTAGGAGTTTCCCCAATATTTGAGTTACATGGTGCTGCTACACAAGCTGGCAACTGAACTCAAATAAATCTCATGTTTTCTTGTACCCTATTAACACTACTGTCATATAATTGCCATGAAGAACAGCACGGAAGCATGCTTTAAGAACATACAGGACAGTTTAAAAGATGTACTGCACAGGTATAAATTAGCAGGAACAGCACTGGGCAGGGATTACTGATATTTATGTGACAGATATGTTCAGTGTTTATAGACATTCTGTCCACCAATGACAGTTGGTTCTGCTGTACATTCATACATTAATATATTTCTTACAGAATGTCTACATACAAAGGTTGGATGAAAGAAAGGGAGCATGAGGACATGAGAGGTCCTAAAGAAAGAAGAATGATTAAAATAGATCAAATCAGCTGAGAACCACGAGGGTCACACAAGACATTTGGCACACTTCCAGAGACCATAAAAGCTCCAAAATCCCCATAACACACACCATCACCAATAACAACACACACAATAACACCATCGAACGCTGCCTGGTGGGATATTGCCAGGTGTGTCCGTCAACAAGCCAGTTTCCTGCTTAAGCCAAACCTGTGGCGGAAGACAAAGGCCCGACTTCCAGTGCAGACAGGAAGCGGGGGTGCATAGGGTGCCATAGAACAGAAGCCAATCGGACGTGCTAGAGGAGGTGATGTCAGAGGAAAACCCCATCAGTGACACTTCAACACAGAGCTAAATAACAGAGGAGGAGATCGAGTGAGTTTATTTCTGTAAGAAATGTGGCAGAAAAGGTTTTCCACACACAAACTCAACCAAAGTGTGCTTAGCACCATTTCTGAAAGACATTCTTCACATATATCAAAGAGCTAGGAGTGAGAAATATATCTCATTAAAATACAGCCTGCTTCCAGAAAAGAAAAACAGACTAACACAGGGGAGGGGCTAAGTAGGGGGTAAGGAGTGAGGAGTGAGGCTTTCTCACATCAGCAGTGGATGCTGCAATCCAGAGCTGCAGATGCAACTTATTGATTTACAGAGAAAGGAGAGAAGCTATGTTTTCCTCGGTGAGTCAGCACAAACTGGAGCTGGGACGATAACTTTGATCAGCCCACAGAAACAGCCATGGATACACAAAACACACACGCCCTCTGCCTCTCTCTCTTTTCCTCACACACAAACACATGTTTACAGTAGGAACAGTAATGTACAATAACATATCTATTGATCTAAATGTTGAAATCCTTTATTCATTGTAGCTTTTGTTTCAATATACATGAAATATGTTTCAATATACAGGAGGTCCTCGGGTTACGTCAGTCCCGAGTTACGATGTTTCGTGGTTACGACACATCTCCCATTTACTGTATAAAGCCTTGTTTCGACTTAAGTGGTTTTGCGTCGTAAACGTCGTAATGTGAACTTCGTGTGTGGTGTGCGCGGCGGAAGAATACACGGTTACGCGGCTCGGGACCGAGGAGGATAGGTGTTAGGATAGGATAAGTGCTTACAGTATGTTATTTACGTACAGTATGTACGTATGTTCCACCTTACACTGAAAATCAATTTACGACGCGACGTAGGAACAGATCAACGTCGTAAGTCGAGGACCCCCTGTATAAGATTCTTTTTGTAACCGACGCTTTTACACAAAGCGAAACCACTCATGGTTTGCAGTAATTGACTTGATACTACGGATGGAGATGGAGACAGAAGAATAGGCAAAAATAAATAAATAATAAAAATAATAATAATTATTCTTCTTTCACCTTTTTAATCAGCCCTCCTCACATATGTGAACGTGAAGACGAATAAAGCAAATCCAGGGCGTGAAAAGAAACAAAAAAAAAGCTCTTTTGCACAGAGAGCTTTTCTTTTCTTTTTTCTTTTTTATGACATTGCTGTAGGACATTCGAATACTACAATCAATGTAGATTTTCAGTCTAGGAGAGAAGTAGGAAAACGCATTAGTATTGAACTTGCATAAGTGCTACTCTCCCAAACGATGGATCTAACCAAAGGACGCGAGTCTTTACAACATGACAGGACTGATAATGACATCAGCGCTGGTTATCTGAAGGAGAAAGAAAAATCCATTCATACTAGGGCTGCACAAGATGGGAAATTATGACCACACACACACTTGTGATATGCATCGTGTATTAATTAAAATCACTGAATCAATGAACGTGACTGGCCTGCATTGTTTTACTAAAGTTATTCTTTGTTGGATTATATAAACACAAAGTTGGGACGGCACAGTTGTGTTACAGGCAGTGGTCCTGTCACACATCTAAAGGATTGTGGGTTCAAGCCTCACCTCAGATCACTGCAAATCATATACTGGCTATTGGAAAATTGTAGAGAAAATAACTAGAGTTAGTGTGTTGAGAACTTGTAGCCACAGTCCAAATATTACAGTGACATTGAGAGGGGTCAACTTTTTCCCCAGGATGTAAAAGGTAAAGGGAAACCAGTATAGTACAGACATGTGCTTCATTCATTCATCATCTGTAACCCTTATCCAGTTCAGGGTCGCAGTGGGTCCAGAGCCTACCTGGAATCATTAGGCGCAAGGTGGGAATACACCCTGGAGGGGGCGCCAGTCCTTCACAGGGCAACCCACATTCACACCTACGGACACTTTTGAGTCGCCAATCCACCTACCAACGTGTGTTTTTGGACAGTGGGAGGAAACCGGAGCACCTGGAGGAAACTCACGCAGACACAGGGAGAACACACCACACTCCTCACAGACAGTCACCCGGAGCAGAAATCGAACCCACAACCTCCAGGTCCCTGGAGCTGTGTGACACTACCTACTGCGCCACCGTACCGCCCCAATGTGCTTCATTTAAGTTTTAATTGCAAACTCAACCTTGTATTGATGGTATCTCTACAGAATTACCTTTCATTTTTGAAATGATGTCCTTCACCAGGTTTTGACAGCTTTCTCTTTAGAAAACTCTTCAAATGCACTCAGATTGATTCACTAAATAAATTGGTTTAAATGCACAACCCACATCACAAAACGTTCTTCCACATGTTCGCAAGCAATTGCACATTTCCACTGCAGATTTTACCCAATCAAAACTGCAGTTCTAAATTGTTTAAGTGTGGTTTCTGTTTGAGTAGTATTTATGATACCCTGCAAGGTTTCTTTAGGGAAGAAAACAGAACTAAAGTGGCCTAATAGAGCAGCAGAACTGAAGATATGTTCATTTACATCACTAATGTAAACTTACATTTCATCTGATACTGTAAGACTACGGTATACTGTGAAATTAAATTGTATCTGTACCGCCCAGCACTGTGTAGTGGTCTCTGTTCGGAGGCCCCTGCTGTGCTCTGGATTCAATTAAGAAGCGATTCCACTTGGAGCTGCAGGATTCGCTGTGGCCAAAGTGTAGCCTCACACACACACACACACACAGAGAATTACAGGGAGTCATGCAGATGGAATTTTCCCACGGTGATGCTGAATATGGAGAAGGATCCCACTCTTTTTCTGTGCCTGCTTGCTCCGTCTCTCTCTATCTTTCCATACAGCTCCCTCTCCCCTCCCTATGGTGCAGTATTATTAACCTGTCAAACAGCCCACAATGAGGTTGAGTATGAAATTCATGAATAAACCCCACCATCACCGCTCTCACATCATCAGAACTAAGCTACTGTGGAAAATAGGATGGAAATTCATGATGGAAAAAAAAGACACATTGTTCGTCAAGCTGGATCAGTGTTTGAGTTACGCTGTTCAAGATGTTCACTGCCAATAAATCAACAATTTCTGGTACTGAATTATGCCAAAAAACTTGCTAGAGAGGGTATGAGATCACTTTTATCCTTAAATAACACTAGTGAAACATCCTACTGAGCAATTATTCACTTTGTTTACACTAAGCTCAAACTCACCATTATTCTTTAACATGAAGTACCTAACCACAGATTTTTTAATAAGAATGAAATAATACATTTGTGTTAAAGAAGCTCCAGAAAGAGCACAGAGCCTCAAATAAAGCATTATCATACAACGGAGCTAGACAGGGACATCTCCAGCATGCTAATTGACTAAATGAATAAATCAAGACCCCTTGGCTACTTTTCTCCACTGTTCAGGAGCTCATCAGGATGCCTCAGAACGTGTATAATATCTCATTCTCATCTGAACCCGCTGTAAACAAAAACAATAAACAATGACCCAGCCATGACTCCCCACTGACGACGTATCCTTGGTTTCCATCAAAACTAGTGAAAATGCGGTCGAGTTCACTGGAGGTTTAAAGAATCCTGAATGGCACTGGTTCAAGAACCAGAGGTCATTTGGTGGAAAAGGGCCAATACTGCAGTATCTGCAGTGCTGAGCCTGGATTAGCAAAAACAGAGGCTCTGTTCTCTTTATTACAGGTCAGTGGATCATCACAATGATTATGAAGCTGTCATTTCAGTGTAAAAATACCACTTAGTGTTTCTTTTACCAGCTGATGTTAGGTATTCAATAAGCTATGCGTATCTCCAAAACCACACTACGTCAGACCACCAACTGTCCACAGCAACAATGAAAGCAGTGAAGTAATAGTGAGAGGTGACTGTAGCTTTAACCTAAAACTGACCACGGATCTGCACTTGTACATATGGGCCTCTAATGTAAACTAAGCCCCTTTCTATTCAACAGCTGAATCCTTTCCACTCACAGCCAACCAAGGCCACCGGTCATCACGGCTGGCTGATCCTGGATGAGTGTGTGACCCACAGAGAGCTGGTGTGTGCCAGCATTGACGCTGACCTGGGTGCAGGCCCCAGTGGCTCTGTCTGGCACATGGGTGTGTAATTTAGAGAAGCCACACAATAAAGCAGCTGCCACTGTGGTCCAGGGATTAACAGAGAGGTGACTGCTCAATGTTAGGCAGTGAGTCTGTGGAAGTGTGTATTGCCCTCCCTTTGTAAATCACACACAAATACACACACCTCTGAACATCAAACAGACCACATCCAAGCAGAACAGAACTATTCTTGTACGGCCTCGACTGTGGTCTGTGACGAACTGTGACTCATCAGCTGTTTCAGCTAGACTCTTAAAGCCTCCTTCAAAGAAAACAGCTCAAAGTCTGTGAGAGTGTGAGTATAACATGACTAACAACAAATAAATCTGTTTTCAGTTTCTTTTTTAATTTTTTTTTTATAAAGAGTATTATTGAGTGCCGTGAGTATTAACCAAACAATAAACAGCAAAACACAACAGAGAAAAAGAGAACCAGGTAATAATAGCTAAAATCCAGAGCTTTTGCTCCTCACTCCTGCTCTATTTAGCTGAAATAAACAGTGGCTTTTTAAAATTAAAATGTAAATTTGTTAAATTATACAATTAAAAATCTTAAAAACAATATTCATTCATTCATTATCTGTAAGAGCTTATCCGGTTCAGGGTCGCAGTGGGTCCAGAGCCTACCTGGAATCATTGGGCGCAAGGTGAGAATACACCCTGGAGGGGGCTCCAGTCCTTCACAGGGCTAAAAATAATATTACTTATTTTAAAATATTATTTAAAAAAACAAATTACTGACCTGTCAAACAGAGACAAGAACCTCTGCGTTCAGCACTACAGAAACTGCACTGAGGTCTTTAATTCTGGATTTTGACCCAGGTTCCAGGCAGATTATTTAAAATGGTTGGCTGGTAAGACACTACTTGTTGCAACTGAAACTAGCCAGGTATAGGATCCAAGGTCCGGATTTTAGGACCTCTGTACTATAATATGAGTGAAGCAGCTTACTCTTATTTTACTAACAGGGACTTTACTGTCCAGAGGAACCCATCATACACTGCTTTGAGGTAACTGAAGCACTGCTGTTCCATCAATCTGAAATTTCCTCAAAATGCATCCCTGACTTTACCAGTCAAAGTGAGACTCTAATAACAGATTCCGGATCAGTGATTTTTTTAATGAACACTGTAGCTCAGTGCAGTGTGAGGTCACAGAAGCAGAGACGGAAAAGTCAACATTAAAACAGAGAGACCTTCAACCAGCACCAATCACGAGACGCGTAGGCTGAAAACTGTGCGCTGCCTTGAGATTCACTCTACACACACACACACACACACACACACACACACACACACACACACACACACACGAGCAACAAACACACTGTCCCCTACCAGCCCTGTGTTCTGTTTCCACACACAGAAATAGTAACAAACTCACTCATCCACTGGCATAGTTAGCCATACATTAAGCCTGTTAATGGCTATGGCTTAAACTACTACTCAGAGTGTCTCCTTAGAAAAATGTTTATTTAACAGCAATGTGCATAAGTAGTAGGCTGCAGATTATACAGTACCAGTCAATATGGATTTTCATATATTTGTCATATATCACTAAGCAGATTAGATATAAGACACTCTACACAAGGGAAAGCCCTAAGAAAATAAGCGTAAAACATAGTCAGTGAAAACATTTATAGAAAAATGGGACTCCTAACAAATATAAAGGACCTGGCAGACACTCAAAAACAGTCCTTAACAGATAAACATTAACTACATCCTATACAACCTACAAACTATTACTAAGAAATACAAGACAAAAGAACAAGAAATCCACACAATAACATTAATATTTGACACCTAAGATGTGGAACAAGGCTGCGATCTTTCTCACTGGTTACTTAATACTGAATACTGGGGTTAGACACATGTCTTCAATTTCTTAGAAAAACTAGAAGCAAATTTCCTGAAAAGAATGGAAGCTGCAACTGTGACACAGGGTACAGTCTATGACTTTTGCACAGACTGACCTCCACCCAGTGCAGTCCTCTGGCTTAGACACTTATTAAATATCACAGAGACAAAGGGACCTGTCCACTATTCAATACACACATGATGGTGCGTTCACCTAATCACGGAGGTCCCCGAAAACAACGCAGAGAATGATTTGCTTGTATTTGTGAGATGTTGCAAACTCTGTAAAAATGTACAAATCTACAAAAAATGTAATGGTGGTCTTGGCATGTATGGCACTCCTTGTGGTGAGTTTGGAAGGGTGGTCCTTGATGATGGATTCCAAATTTCCCAGGACAGAAACAGAGATTGCTGCTACACTGACATTATGCAATGTTCACAGCTAGATTACGCCCATCGTTTTCGAAGCTCCTGGAGGCTCTAGAAAAATGAGTATGATCTATTCCTGTTCCTGAGAGAAAGACTATTTGTATGTCCTGGTTTTAACTGGCATATTCATTTTCAAGCTTGGTTTTGGACCAAATAAGGACAGGAGGATGCTCGATTTCACAATTTATAGTCAACAGCACTAAACGTAAATAAAAAAAGAAAGTCGACTGTGTAATTTGTGGTTCTTGTGCTCCATTGTAAATACAAGTCAAACACAGAACATGGAAAAAAAACATCAGAACTGGACTAGCAAAACACTCTGTAAGAGAATTTACCACTGAACAAACTCTACATTTGATGTATTTTCCAGAAAATACAACTCTAAAAACTGACTCGAACATCTTCACATGAGGATACTGACACCATACACTCCAATCCTAAGCTTTTCATAATCTTACCACAGTCTCCACAAGAAATAAATCTCTCCGTATCCACAATTCAAGAGTATTCTCTAAATGTTGAGGTAGGGAAAAATGGAATGTGAAGCAGGGAAACAGAAGAAACATAACAAACCAAAAACACAAAAACAGCTGGGCATAACCAAACCGTTGGACACAGTGGTGCCAGGTCCTTCATGCTGGATACAGCTGGAATTCTGAATAAAATGAAGAGGACTGTTAGCCTCTGTAAACCTTGCCTGGTCATTCAAATAATGAATGGAGGACAGTTAGCAAAAGCACATCAGCTTTTAACCAAACATTTTCAAAGTGTTCCACAGATCAAGCAGCACAACATCTTACAGTTCTAAAATTCCTAAAGAAGGGCCAAAGAGATCCCCTAGAAAGACTTAAGATTCACCCCACTTTCCAGTGTACTTGCATGTGTAAGCATTCACGGAAACCCACTCTCAGAAAGTGCAAACTAGTCCCTCTCATCCTCAGCTGTTGCAACGAGAACAAGCTGAACTCTGGGAACTCTGGAATGGGAAGGATTCTTCATATAATGGCGATTCCAGCTGGCAGAAGACTGTGGCTGTTGTTACAGTGAGATCAGTGGGGTCACAGGACTTAAACACTCCAGACAGGAAAACACTCCAGAAGTTCTCTGGCCAGAACTTCATTAGGGAAACCTCATGTATCTTTTCCCATTGGTCCAGACACCGGCTTTGCCAGAACAGCTGCTCCAGGAGGATTTGAGACAGCCTTCTTCATATCTGTGGAATATTTAGATGGAAATATTTCTTCTAAAGGCCAAAGTATGGGACCCATATGTGTTGGGCATCTCAAAAGGAAACAGTGGTTGCAGAAAATATTTAAAGAAAAAAAAATTGTCTTGCAGATTCTGTGAGAAAACACTGCCAAAAAACAAACCAACTGTGCTTGCTTCTCTTCTACAAACTTGAGCTGCTAATCCCATTACCCACCGCCGTCTTTAAAGGATCTAAAACAGACTTGAGTCAGGAGGCTGAGTGCACAAATCGTCTCTTGCTGACCTCTCGTCTATACAGATCTGACTTTGTGCAGCAATGGGATTTCAATGTGACATCCTTCCTTTGGAATTCTCACCTCTTGACCTCTCCCAGGGGAAAATGAAGCAGAGAAGAAGTTGCCTTTCTGGACCAGAGCACTTCCTGTGTACATGATAATGAAAATCAAGATCTGTTAGCATGATCTTTAATGTCTGCTGCTGCCAGAACTTTTGGAGAGAATCTGAAGCCCCTCTAAAAGATGATTTAGGAGAGGGGCCTTATATATAGACACAGATTAGTGTACAGCTCAGTAGCTGTGATGAGTTTTTAAACACACTTGCTTAAATCCCTTTGGAAAACTGGAACAAGAAGAGGAAAGGATATAAGGATTAGTTGTCACCTCTGTAGCTGCTTAAATAACAGAGCACATGGGTTCATTTCAATTCAAAACCCAACATCCCACATGTATCAGACCTCTCAGAAAACGTCCTCCTTCCTAAGGCTGCATTTATCTGGATGTAAAAAGATAAAGCCTATTGTTAAATTGACACCCATAACCAGAATTCAACAAATATAGGACACTGTGGAGACAGCTTAGATTCACACAAAATTCCTTAGGCTTAGGCTACTTGCTCCACGTATTTATGTCTATAATAACGTACAAGGGGCCAATATAACTGCATAAACATGCGCAAGTGTACAGGCTTTTCTTCTAACTAGTAAACTCAGCTTCTTTAAAGCAATTCTAGGTAGTATGTGTACCTTAAAATTACAGCTTCAAATCTTTGGGATGCTCCACTGACTTGTAATTGGGAGAATAGAGCTTCCATCATTGTTACCTGCAGAAACTGCTCTATGCAAAAAATAAAAGCTCCATGGCTGTATCACAGGGGAACTCTGCAACTCTTAGTATACTGCAACAATCTTCTCCTTCATCTTTTGTTGATCTGGCACAGTTTTTACGCTGGACGCCCTTCCTACAATATATTGCAACAATATTCTGTGATAAATTACAAGTTATATACATGTTATATTCTAAATACTAGTAATTGTTTGTATGGTGAGGAATAAAACAAACAAATGTGGACATTAGTGTAATATACACGACAAACTGGATAGAGGAATCTTTTTAGTTTATTATAATTATCTCAGGTAGTTTTGATGATTTCTGAATTAAAATCTCTTCGTTAACTAAATAAATGTTGGGGCCAAACCTGGTCACATCATTAATCCGCGTTAAAAATGAACACATTAGCTTTGCCAGCACTATAAGCAGCACTAAAGCTGTTATTATGCAGTGTGTGCCAAACCGAAAGTAGCATTCTAAACGTTTTCAGCTGTAAAATCTATGTAACTTAATATTAGATAGTTTCATCTACCTTTCTTTTTTCCTCTCCCTCACTTGTCAGGTGTGTAGAGCTAGAAGCAGTGCGGTAGGCATAATTTTTCCACTGTATTCCTCACTCCAAAATAAAAGCCCTCTCCTCTTGTAATTGAGGTTTCATGTAATTCTTTAAAATCCGATGGAGCGGTGGCAATAATTTTAGCAGTGGTGGGCCGCCACCGCCAAAACTGTAGTGTAATTACAAATACATAAATGTGCATCTCAAACAGCACGTTACGACTTAAGAGTCAGAATTTGAACAGGGCCATCAATTCCTCTGGGGCACCAGCTTCCCCTCACACGACCCTCGTGTGAATATGGATTGGCAAAGACTCAAGATAAGCTAACGGTTTGAGCCCACCTGCTGTTGACAGGGCGCATGATGTGAAACAAGCCACCTGCCATTGTGTGTGTCCTCATTAATAAGCAAATAACAGCCTAGAGTCTCACAGAAGTGAGACAGAGTACATTTGCGGGAACACTAACTGCTTTCATAATCATCCGTCTTGAGTCTGTGCTTTAGTTGAGTATTAAACAGTTGCTCTGATGATGACTTGAACAAAAACTCATTTATGATGGTCCAGGAAATATGGCCACGATAATTCATTAAAAGCTCAAGTCCAAATAAAAATGTATCCGAGGTTAGCCATGTGGCTAAAACAATAACTGAACAACCTTATCCACTGTGGCTTATGTAAGAAGTGATAAGTCTACAACATATTGCATTCACACGTATTGCGCCTCCAAGTAATGTCCAGAAATGTTACCATGCATGTGTGAAGAAATGTAGAAATGTAGAGAAAACATTGCCATGTTTTCATGACAGTCTGATTACAGTGTAGAGATCAGAGTTAGGACCTTCACTTTTTCTTACTGTGGTTTCAATAGAAGGACTTGGAAAGAGCATGGAAAGGTCAAATAGTTTTCCTTCTCAAGCAACTTCTTTTTTTTTTTGGACATTGGAGCAGCTGTGTCAGCTCTGTTTTGCGCTCTGATAGACACCATGAGCAACAGCCCAAAACACCACTGCTCACCAGGTGCCTACAGCAAGAGACAAGTAGCTGCTGAAAGCCTCTCCAGTTTCAGTTTGCCTGCTAAGTGAGTTTCATGGTAGATTCTGGTGCTCTTTGAACCCCTCAGATTCTCTAGGGGGCTCTGGTAAAACAACACCACCTAAGAATGGAGGTCTTTTGTGTGGGTCATGCGTTTCAAGCATATCAGATCAAAGCAAAAGCTACCCTAGGGCCTGCTGTCTCATCCATATAGCTGAGGTCATTAGATTAACACAAATGAAGACATTAAAGAAAACAAAAGGGATCCGGGATCACCACTCGCACTCTGAGATATAGCTGAATCAGATAAATGGACGTCCTTGTGGACGCACATATACACATGACCAAAGCCTTTCTCTCTTCTAAACCCCAAGCAGCATTACTCAGTCCTTAGGTAGCTGATTTTCTCATCAGATCTGCTGCTTCCAGGCCAATTCCCAGAGAGCTTCCTCAACATCACCACATCCCTCTCTAAACATGACAGCGAACAGGGCTCTATTTCCACACGCGGCAAAACCATTGACCGCTGGGTTTTTCCTGGTCAGCAGTTTACATTGAAGGGTGCTACTCAGATCCAAAAAAAAGCTGTGTAAACTGGTATTGTGATTATATTGCTATTTTATATATTGTACTACAAGCAATCATTTGTCGTTAGATTAAAAGTGATATAACTGAATTTGAACTGCCACTAGATGACAGGGTAGACTTGGACCAAAACAAATGCTTTCTACGCCCTTTCCTTCAGCCACTCCTCCTCACTCCATTCTGTTCATGTTTTTAGCACGGTGCCTGGAGAAAACAGCTGCTAAACACAGACAAGCGCAATGGAGAACTTATAATTCTATTTTAGAGGCCTTTTTATCTCAAGAACATGTTTACTTTGGTGCCAAATTATTCAAATTTTCTCCTGTCTCGTCTCTAGGTGAAAGCAAAACAAATAATGGGGAGGGACAACGCTTCCACTGGGCAGGACTAACATTTATGCACAGTCAGCCTGGCTATGAAAACAAACAGCAGAGAACAGCACACAAAGAGGTGACTTCATTCTTTGCTCAGGACAACTTTAATCTTTACATATAAAAATCAGTTGGATTTAAATATTTCCAATGTCACATCACTTTTAAACAATGAATTGAACCAATCTTTCCTGGTTTCCTCTCATTTTGCTCCTCATGAAATGGCACCATGAAAGCGTAATCTGTGCATCCAACAATCAAATCAGAAGTTTCATCGTCCCCATGATTCCTGTACTACATCGCAAACTGTCAGAATATCTGAAGGTATCATGATCTTCACAGCATTACAGTGTTTTTCCATAATAACTGCTGTAAACAACAAATTTAACTTTGACTAAACATTGTAGTGTTCTCCCTGTGTCTGCGTGGGTTTCCTCCGGGTGCTCCGGTTTCATCCCAAAGTCCAAAAACACACGTTGGTAGGTGGATTGGCGACTCAAAAGTGTCCGTAGGTGTGAGTGAATGTGTGTGTGTGTGTCTGTGTTGCCCTGTGAAGGACTGGTGCTCCCTCCAGGGTGTATTCCTGCCTTGCGCCCAATGATTCTAGGTAGGCTCTGGACCCCCGCGACCCTGAATTGGATAAGTGGTTACAGATAATGAATGAATGAATGAATAAACATTGTAGGGCCACTTGGTACACTGCTGGACTCTCAGTCTTGTTTTGCTAAATGTAACACAGCTATGTATGATGTGGTGACAACCCCAGATTCTCCGGAAAGGCATAATCCAATCACACCAAGCAAATATTCTGAGCAAGAAAAGCCATCTCTCGTCGTCTCATTTCTGTCCAGCTCTGCCCCAGAATCAGCAGGAACTTCCTGAGGGGAAAAACTCCTTGTCGTCTCCTTTTCCGCTCAGCTTGATGCGGCTGTCTAAACCAGAAGCGAATTCAAAGGAAAGAACTGAGGAGAATAAAACATATCTTAAGCTCAAACTAATAACAGACCATAAAATAAAAAAAAGAAAAAAAAGAAAACATAAGACTGGCAAAGAGTGACTCAGCTTTCCATTACAGTGAACAACTCTTTCAAAGAAGCTTTTACCCCGACAAATGACTGGCTCCTACTGTTGTAACCTACATTGAGTGCTGTGGCCTCTTTTTTCCAGGCACACGTGGGCAAACACAGCACCTCAAGCCCTTGTTTGCTCTTAGCAGAGAGACGACTGATGCACACCGGCCCAGACAGAGTCCAAACAGCATGGCCTTCCGCCCGAACAGTGACGAGCTGCGGTCTGAGTCTAAGGGCCAAAAAAAGCATCTCCACTGCAGCTGGAGTACAAACTACAGGGTTACTTCTTATGTGCTGAACCATGCCACTGGCCTCAGAAATGAGAAATTAAGTCAAAACTAATCTTCAAAATGCAATTAAACCGCTTGAAAGGAGTAGCTTCTGCATAATCCAGTTATCTTAAAAGGACACTGTAAAATACAAAGGAAATCTTGAGGCTTGTGCTGAGGGCTGCATTGTTTATACTGGTACATTGAGAAACACCATGATTTTGCTTTTCAGTTTAAGAACTATATTTTGCAATATATTTAACGAGGATTTTTACATTTTATTTCCAAAGAACAGTGATAATAAAAAATAAGCCTCTTAGATTTTTACATTTTAAATTGAACATTTTCGAAAATATGTTTATAGCCAAATGACTATACATAGAAATTAAAATATATCTATAATTGCATTTCTAATTATCATCTAATACATAGACATACTGGTAAAATCATAAGCGTTAGTTTTATAGTCACCCAGCACTTCAAGGGGCCGGCTACACCATAAAGTCACAAAGAAAGGCTGTGAAAACCCCCCCCAACAGTGATGTATGTTGAAGCTTTGTCTACATCTGTGGTCAACAAAGTGTGTCCCCTGACAGCTGCTCCAAATGGTCCCTCACACCCCCCCACCCCCCACCCCCACCCCCAACACAGAGAGGCTAATTAGCCCAAAGACTTTGAGTGGAGGTCTAACCAGATTAGACTATGATGCTCAGGAAAGATAAACACCAATTAGCTGACCAGCAACATCTGAAAAAGAGTTGTCTCTGAACCTGTGGAAAGGATAGAGCTGTAGTCTTTCTCTTGGCAACACTGTCTTATCGCTGTGAATACAAACTGCACAGTCACCTCCCTAGATTCCTAATGTCTATAGTGCAGGACAATGGAGTCAGTGCCTGTCTCGCATGCAAATGTATAGCCAGAGCATGACATGGACATTTTGCATTTTTTTTACCATTCCCTTGGAACACCTGTTCTTTTAAAAAGGGAGAGATTAAACCTATTTTCTTGCTTCTTTTTAAATAAAAGGTGGTTTTATGTGCAAACATTACTACAAGTTTCATAATATACCACTCACAGCCGAGTCTGTTCAGTCCATGTATGAAAATCTTCAAAATCTATTTTGACTTCACTGTTATGTCATGAAAGTCAACACATTTGCATAGAGTGAACTCCATTTACCCATGTCACTTTGCTCTGTTAAATGTTGCAAAAATGGTGGAGTAACATGTTTTTTTAAAAATGTTATAGGTTTGACAGTGGTTCTTATGGTAAATTTCAGTACAGTGCACTTAGATACTGTAGTAGCTGTCTGTATTGAGAATAAATTCTCACTTGTGGATTCAGTATTTACATTTTGATTTCTCTGGTCTTCACTATTGTTTGTCAGGATTTTCCTCGAGCTGTTTGAGATATGACATGGTTTTTCAAACTGAGCTGAAGCCTGTGGGCAGCACATGCTGATCATATACAACTGTTGTGATATTTACGTGACGTCACAAAGGCCAACGCATTTACATACATTTGTCGACTCAGCCTACAGCCCCTTGACCCCGCCCCTTCAAACTGAAGTAATAAGGAGTGTTTCAACCTGGACTGCTTTTTGAATTAAGCCCCGTACAGATCAGCACTAAGCTCATTTACATATTCGAGTCAAAAATGTTTCATATACCAATACAGAAGGATCCTGTAAAATGTATTAACACCACACAAACATCCTATCACTGGACCTCTTTGGGGGAAGAAAATCACATAATAATAAAAATGCAGCATACTAGCCACAGACTGACTAATGGGACAAGGTCCAGCTGCGATGCTGAGTTTGAACACACCCAATACGACAATAGCTGAACACATGACGCTCGGGTTTGTCACTGAACTGACGTGTCTGCACCAAACACGATGAAATGTAGCATAACTGAATATCTTTAGACAGTATTCGCCTCACCGTCTCAATGAATTACAGCCACAGCCCACTGCCTTTACTCTGACTCAACAGTCAAGCTGTGTAGCAGACAGTGGCTAATTGTAAGTGCTAATTACACTCCTACCAAGCTAAGAACAGTGCCAAAAAAGGGAGAGGTCTGGAAAAATCACCCAGGCAATGCCAGATTTATGTGATTCCTCCCCAAACACCCCCTTCTCTAGTCTGCAAACATGCTGTTTTTTGTTGCTCTGAGGACAATTTCCCATTTCCCAAAGGCTAGACAATAACAGCCCACTACAGGGCGTAAGGGTGCCCATCCTAGGGCTGCGAGTCGACACCGGAAAGAGTCGACTCCTCAATTTCAGGCATTCGGGAACCAAAGGTTGATTCCAAAGCTTACTAAACAATTTCAGAATCCCTGGACTAACACGGTATACCAAGGATTTATAATGTCTGGATTGTGGAATTACATTATTTCACTCATCATACGATGGCTGGCAGTCTGGATTTAACTATAAAGAAAGGTGGAAAACAAAGGAAACATTTAAAACTCTGCTGAAACTTTGCTTTAAATCCAACAACACAGATCACCAGCTCCAAAATAGCTGCTTCTGAGTTAATAACAAAAACGTGTTAATTGTTAGAAAACGTTCAGGTGTGCAGCAGTTGCTCTCCGAATGTACTGACTAAAGTAATGTATAACTAATATTGCACTTTCTATTCTCCCACATGTCTTTCTCTACGTTCTGCATGCTTTTGGAATCGAGATTGGAATCAGAGTCGATTCCAAGATTTCAGGAATCGAACAGCCCTGCCCTATCGATTCCTCAGGGTTTATTCACCACCCTCTTCACTTTTCCTCACTCACCCATCACAGCCAGTAGAGCAAACGCGACCAGATAGCGACAACTAACATACCCACAAAGGAGGTGGTTCTAGGTTGAATCTGCAGACTCACCCGAAAGAGGTTTTAAACCCGCCTCTCTCTCCTGTAGCTCCTAACGGCAGTAACCGTCAGTTCAAAACCAACACCAAATCCAGCGGCAGTTAAAGAGGCGCAGTTTATATCCTTGAAAAGCGATGGTATCTTTTCTTTCAAATCTTCAAACAGCCAGAAATTGTCCGTCTCTCTGCTCACAGATATTTCTGTCCACTACATTCTCTCTCTCATTCTCTCTATTCTTCTCTTTCTCTCGCTCTCTCCCGCTGTAACGTGCTCTCCGGGCGTCCAGTTTCCAGCTCCGCCCACTCAACAAACTGACCAATTGGATGGCGCTGAAGGAGTGACGTATCTGGCTCACTTCTACTGGACAACTCCAACAGGCAGAAAACTGTGCAGATACACAACTATTACATTAGTTCATTAATTTATTGATTCCCTGTAACCAAATTCAGGGTCACGGTAGGTCTGGAGCCTACACCTTACTTAGGCGCCAAATCATATCAAGTCATCACACATTATTACATTGAGTGTCTGAGTGACTGTGCGGTGTGCCCTGTCCTGTCCAGAGTGTGTTCCTTCCTTGCGCCCAGTGATTCCAGGTGGGCTCCAGACCCAGCGTGACCCTGAACAGGATGAAGTGGTTACAGAAAAGGAATAAATTAATAAACCAAGAGCTAAACCTAACGAACAAAACCCAGTAAGTAACTGAATGATAAGGACTTAAATGGATCTAAAAGAGAGTGCCCTGACTGCACCTTTACAAAAAGTAAAATAACACACATATCATATTTTTTCCTACACAGTCTAAATAACAGAAAATGAATAACTGAATGATTGGATGAATATATTCAGGGAAATGTGAAAACAAATATGGCATAAAAAAGGAGAATATAACAGAAAATGTAAAGTTGTGAACATCACTTTGATCTACCAAGGTGTATTACCCCTTGTTAGCTGCATTGCATTTACTTCTTTTATTGGTTTTGATGGTTCAGTCATTTTAACCCAGTGGTAATGGTTGTGATCGCTACAGAAGCAGCAGATGGCTTGTTGACTGTCCCCACCTTGTGGCCACAATGGCATCCTACTTGTTTTAATTTTATCATGTGAAAGAATAAAGAATATTCATCCATCCATCCATCATCTGTAACCGCTTATCCAATTTAGGGTCGCGGGGGGTCCAGAGCCTACCTGGAATCATCGGGCGCAAGGCGGGAATACACCCTGGAGGGGACGCCAGTCCTTAAAGAATATTCAGTCTGAACTAATCATTAACTTGTAACTCATCACGGTTACAATTAAAAAATTAAATGTGACACATTCCATGTCAAATTTATCAAAATAAAAATTTTATTAATTGGAATTATATAAGGGTGGCATGGTGGTGCAGCAGGTAGTGTCGCAGTCACACAGCTCCAGGGACCTGGAGGTTGTGGGTTCAATTCCTGCTCCGGGTGACTGTCTGTGAGGAATTGGTGTGTTCTCCCTGTGTCCGTGTGGTTTTCCTCCCACAGTCCAAAAACACACATTGTGTGTGAGTGAATGTGTGTGTGTGTGTGTGTTGCCCTGTCAAGGACGGGCACCCCCTCCAGGGTGTGTTCCTGCCTTGCGCCCAATGATTCCAGGTAGACTCTGGACCCACCACGACCCTGAACTGGATAAGGGTTACAGATAATGAATGAATTTTACATATAACAACAGCAACATGAAATATCACCTTCAGCCTAAAATGACACAATACTAAACTTGACCAAAAAATATATAAATGCAATTGGACAACTACAATGTGTCAGCCTTTACATGAAAATTTTTACCCAGTAAATCTACCATATGAAACACTTTAAAAATAAATATCTGAAATTTGCAGTTGGGATGGGATTTTTGCCAATGTTATGTAAAATTCATCAAAACAGCAGAAGTTGCTATTAAAAGGCCCATATGTGTGTGTTTGTGTGTAAAATAGGGATAAGTCAACTAAGGTGAATTTAAATGGCAAAAGAAGCAACCTGCAATTTATAAGTACCCATTTATATATATATGCGTGTGCGTGTCTCTGCTGAAGCGTACTGGTGTAAAGTGTGTTTCACTGATTTCTAAAAATCTTCTGCATGCTTGAATTTGGTTTAATGTAGAATGCAGTGTTCTAGGGAAACTTCTTGGGTCAGTACTGTTAACGATGATAATGATAAGAAATCAGCACCTTTCAGTAAATTTCATCAACCCACAAGGCACTGTGGCGAGTTTGGACCGTTTTGACAGCATTCAGTTTAAAAACACAACTGACCTGGCCAAGGTAGACATGCTGACCAATCAGAAGTGAAGTACCCCAGACATGTCAACCAATGAGATGTGGCTCAAGGCTCCTGACTATATACGCCCGCCAACAAGAAACACGCTAGGCCAGATGTAATGATAACACGTAACGATATGTATTTCAGTCCTCAGGAAAAGCTACATGACGACGATATGAGGATATTTTGAGTGTGAGACAAGTTATACAACAGCAAAAGTTATGGCGCAATCTTACTGTGGGAGAGTCTTCAAATCACAAGGAAACGCCAAAAATATCAATATGTGAAAATCACTGCAGGCGATAAATGCCAAGTGTGCGGCCAAGTGAACGTTGCAGTAAACCAGCCAACAAAATACTAATTCAGTGTGTTGCTGTATTTTATTGTATTCCACAAAAGCAGGGCTTCTCAGTTAGCTAACTTAAGCCTAAAGTTGAGGACTGAGCCGTAGGTATCTCCCTCAGCTCTGTCCTTATTGGACAGACTTGACTTAAGTTATCTGGCTAGAAATCCTGCTTTGTGGAAGACGCCCCTGGTGTTTCTGAGAGCAGTGCTGAAGCCAGTATGTTGTCTTTGAGAGGAAATATTGGCCATTTGTCTGAAAAATGGAGGCAGCTTAGAAGCAGCAAGACTACACAAGGCACAACCAGAGTTTTCTAATTTTCTCCTGAACAGGTAACGTTAAGTCTTTACCAAAAAAATACAAAATTATAGATGCCACTGTATAGATTAAAGGTGTAAACTCCATAGTTTGTGTGTTTTATATATAAGTAAGTGAGGAATAGTGATGACTGAAAGGTGTATGGACTGTACAGGGTGGGTCATTTCTATGGATACACCTTAATAAAACGGGAATGGTTGGTGATATTAACTTCCTGTTTGTGGCACATTAGTATATGTGAGGGGGAGGTTTTTCAAGATGGGTGGTGACCATGGCGGCCATTTTGAAGTTGGCCATTTTGGATCCAACTTTTGTTTTTTCAAAGGGAAGAGGGTCATGGGACACATCAAACTTATTGGGAATTTCACAAGAAAAACAATGGTGTTCTAATGTAACTTTATTTTTTCATGAGTTATTTACAAGTTTCTGAGCACTTATAAAATGTGTTCAAAGTGCTGCCCATTGTGGTGGATTGTCAATGCAACCCTCTTCTCCCACTCTTCACACACTGATAGCAACACCGCAGGAGAAATGCTAGCACAGGCTTCCAGTATCCGTAGTTTCAGATGCTGCACATCTCGTATCTTCACAGCATAGACAATTGCCTTCAGATGATCCCAAAGATAAAAGTCTAAGGGGGTCAGATCGGGAAACCTTGGGGCCATTCAACTGGCCCCCGACAACCAATCCACTTTCCAGGAAACTGTTCATCTAGGAATGCTCGGACCTGATACCCGTAATGTGGTGGTGCACCATCATGCTGGAAAAACTCAGGGAACATGCCAGCTGCAGTGCATAAAGAGGAAAACACACCATCATGTAGCAATTCCACATATCCAGTGGCCTTGAGGTTTCCATTGATGAAGAATGGCCCCACTATCTTTGTACCCCATATACCATATATCTTGGAGGGATCTATCGAATGTGGGTTAGTGTCAGACCAATAGCGGCGGTTTTGTTTGTTTACTTCATCATTCACATTAAAGTTTGCCTCATCACTGAACAAAATCTTCTGTGTAAACTGAGGGTCCTGTTCCAGTTTTTGTTTTGCCCATTCTGCAAATTCAGTGCGCCGATCTGGGTCACCCTCATTGAGATGCTGCAGCAGCTGGAGTTTGTAAGGGTGCCATTTGTGAGTAGCTAATATCCGCCGAAGGGATGTTCGACTGATGCCACTCTCCAGTGACATGCGGTGATTGTTACGCTGTGGGCTCTTGCTGAATGAAGCTTGGACAGCCACTGATGTTTCTTCATTAGTGACAGTTTTCATGCGTCCACATTTTGGTAAAACCAACACTGAACAAGTTTCATGAAACTTGGCAAGCAGTTTGCTAACTCTAGCATGGGAGATGGGAGGTCTTGCACTGAAAACTGCTGCAATGACCCGGTTACTGCGTTCACCAGACATCAACACAATTTCTATCCATTCCTCACATGTTAACCTCTGCGACATGTCAATGGCTGTAAACAAAGAGAAACTTGTAAATAACTCATGAAAGGAATAAAGTTACGTTAAATTAATGTTCCTATTTTAAACGATTGGCATCAGCATTACAGATGGCTGCTTTAAAATGTCCAGAAGTGTGTTCCCTGTAGAGGATGTGGTAACTTATTGTCAGTTATAAAATCAGTAGAACATGTAACTTAACCTGCAGTGTCCAGTATATCGCATAAGACTAAACATATAAACAGATATTTTTTCCTTATATAGTTAGAGATATTCACAGCTTTTGTAATGTATGTTCTATGTTATTTTACACAGATGAAAAAAAACAATAAACACATGCTGAAAACAGCTCAAGTTATCATTCTTAAATTAGAAGTTATTTGCATTCTGATGGTATGTCATGGTAACAATCAATCAGGGTGTAAATCTTTTACACAGTCAATAAAGTCTCTAAAAGCACCTTCACACAAAGTTCTACATGAACAGCTGTGAAAACAGCTTGATGATGCCTGTCTTAGATTTTGGCCTAAAATTCATTTTTCAGATTCAATAAAGAGAGATACATGACGGACTTATAAAGGCAAAATAGGCCCCTAAGATATACTACTATTTTATCATTATATATCACTATTTTAACAACTCAAAAGATGCATTTATGTTCACTAGTGGTTCTAGATATTTAAAAAATGTCTCTATTTGTGGTGTGGAAATGGTTCCCATTCCTATACTGAAAAAAGTTGTTTCTTCACAATGAGCCATTTACCATCAGAACCACTCTGCATAAATCTGTTTACACCACAACCACTAAATCATTCTGAAAAAAAAAAAAAAGATTGTTTTTATTCAAAGTAATGTTTGACCATTGGATGGCGTTTTTCCCCCCAGAAACAATCTATATGAGATGTATGAGAGGTCTGTGCTCATAAGGTCCTTCAGAGGAACTGGGACTCAGAAGGAATCTCAAATCCTCAGTTCACCCGCTTTTTTAGAAGCTCTTCATCTACAGTGACACTTATCCAAACACACCTCTCCCTCCTTCTGACACACACCTCGTCATTACCAAATAAAGCTCTGATGTTCCAGTGCACTCTCTTTTTTCTTGCCCCTTTTTCTCACTCAGTTTAATGAGGTAAAAAAATGTACAGTAAATGTGAGTTAGATTTTGCCAAAATGCATTAGCATTTTGCTAACCATGGGGACTTTACTCACATGGCATACTGTGCACATGTAGTTAATATTGTATGCCCATAAAAGAAAGGAAATGTAGGTGCCTAATTTGTTTTCTATGGCATTTCTACAAAATGGCTATAAATATCAGTTAGGAAGGGCAAATAGGAAACTGATGAAAAAAAAAAAGAGAGAGGAAAGATGTGGCTCTTGACAATTAAGTAAAGCTATTTGTTAAATTAATTAGTCTGCCTTTTAGGATTTTCTAAATCGTATAGAAGGGGGAAAAAACAACACAAGGGAAGGTGAAACATTAAATGAGATGAAGACGTAGCAAGCACATCACTAAATGATAATTAAAAAGTAAGTTATTTTTTGTCTATAATCAGTTTTTAAGCCTTTTCCAGCTAAAGTGCAGCCACAGTAAGTACAGCCATGACAGAACTTCTTCCTCCTGATTGGCCAGACTGCTGCAGACCAAAGCCAATCAAAAGTGTTCAGCTATGCCACCCAGAGTGCAATGTGTTTTAAAAGAGGAGTGGACAGGAGGTAACCATAGCTGGGGCTCAGCTCAGAGTGAACAGCTACTACAGGAGAGACTGCACAGCTCTAGAGCCGACACCATGAGCACTCATTTCAGTAAAGGACCTGCCTTTGGACTGTCCGCTGATGTCAGAAACAAGGTAAGAGGAGTGTGTATGTGAGCGTGAGGTTGGGCAACAGAGGAAATAAAAGGTAATTCCATATTTATAGCAATGTAATTTAACACAATACATAATTTTAATTAATTCTGAATGACGCCCCTTCATTCCAGTTTCACTGATAGTCCATAGTTCAGTGCAGGGGACTCTAGCATAAATCTTAGTAACCGTAGGCTCATGAACATCTCACAAGGCAGAGCATAGTCATATAATTTGGCAAGTGTGTAGTAGGTAATACAAGCATGCAACGTGTGTATGCATTGTGAAGAATGTATGAACTTGAATGTATTAATTAGAGTAAAGGCATATACACTATAAACACCACACACACCCACCCAAGCCACTCACAGATATAGATAATTCAGAAAACCAATCCACCCACTAGCATGTGTTTTTGGACTGTTGGAGGAGACTGGCACACCTGGAGGAAACCCACACAGACGGTGGGAGAACACACCACACTCCTCACAATCAGTAACAGGAGGCAAGGCTTGAACAGGAGTCTCTGAGAGGGTGTGTGGCAGTGACAGTACCTCAAGTAGATAAGACAAACGTGAATGTATGTCAGGTCAAAATTAGGACAAGACTCATAGCTTGAACAGCTATGAGTCAGTTTTTACATCGGACACAATTTGGCTATATTTTTGCTGAATATTTTAAACTGTGAGCCTCGGACAAGCCCTCTGTCAGCATATTCAGAATATTTAGATGAAGCAGTAGAACATACACAGACATGGGTTGATACCTGTGCTTTTAAATGTGACAAATGCATTATTAGAGCAACATCAATTAACAATAGCAGGGAATCTGTGGCTGTAGAATCATCATCATCTCCTTCTAAGTGTCGACTAGAGGCGTATAAAGACCTCAAGTGTTGAGATTGGGAGGTCATTCTCTAGACTGATGGAAGACAACAAGTTTAGGATGGGTTTGTATTCCAGAACTCATCATCCACTATCAGTTCTTGACATCAGTGTTGTGACTGAAATCAAATTCTCACAGCAATGTTCCATCATCTGGTGCCTCTTTTTGATACATTTGATTTCCCTTATGTTGGATCAGTCTACTGTGAGGAGTGTGGTGTGTTCTCCTAGCTGCCTGATTAGAAAATGGCATAATTCTGAATGAGGTGTTATCAGGATCAAAATGTCTTATGGTGAACAGACCTCTCATTTTCCCCTCACGTTTCACCCATTGAACAAAGCTGCTGCAGAAATATGATCCAGAGAAGGAGGAAGCCCTGCGCCTGTGGATCCAGGAGGTCACGGGCCGGGTCATACAAGACAAATTCATGGAGGGCCTCAAGGATGGAGTCATTCTTTGCGAGTAAGTGGTCATAGGCTGGCTACAGTCTAGAATAACCTTCCCAAAAATCTCAGTTCACATTTGGCTGAGCCGAAAGTGTAAAAAGTGAGACAAATTTGGCCCAAATAGGTCCGCTATCTGGGTTGTGTTAATTGATTAGTAGTTTTAACTAATTCTATACCTTAACTGTTAGAAGAGGAGCTGTAAAACTGGCCTCAGATTAGCATTAAAGCTAACTTAGCCAAAATGTTGCATTATTTTTCTCTAACCTTAAATGGACTTGTTATTTGTTGTCTGAAACTTGCTAAAGTTTACTTTTAGACTGGCGCAGGCTAATATAGCTAGCTGTCATGTATTTAAACATTTCAGATAAGACATACCTGAACTGTCTGTCTATATTTAGTGTATGGATAAAATCGCATAAATCTGCATATAAAAAAAAACAACACTATTTCAAGAGATAGCAACAATTCCCAAACATATGGATCACAACAGTAATCACTAGTTCCAGAAAGAATGAATACTAAAGAAAAGTTCTTACGAAAGCTTACTAATAGAACAGGAATGAGTTCATTTGCTGGCCAGTCTGTCCGTTCTAGACACTTACATGCCTGTTTTTAAGAATGGAGCTCATTTCTGCTTTTATGGTCTGGTTTGTGCTAGGCTGATCAACAAACTGCAGCCAGGATCAGTACCAAGGATCAACCAGCCAGCCCTCAATTGGCACAAGGTACGTAGCTTAGTCTGCAGGCCAATTTATTACATCTCTCATGATGGCCGTATTCATTACAGAGATGGATCTATGTCAACCAAATATAGCTACTGATTGGTGAAAGTATTTATTTTCACTAAATAAAAAGGCAAACACTCTTGGCCATTACACAAGACAAGTCTTAGGGTCTTGAATACATAAACATGGATGACCTTACGCCAATTAAAGAGGTATGTGTTAGTGATGTCCAAGCCAATATAATGTAATAAATATGGAACTGGATAGATTAAATGGGTTTGATTCTTGCAGCCAGGTATTATGGATTGGACGACTCTCTCTCTGTTTAAACTCTACGGCGCTCATTTCAACCCAAACTTCAACACATTTACATTCCAAGTCCAGCCTGACTTAGATCATTGTGTAAACTACTCAGGACTGGAAAGAAAATCACTTATTTATTGAGCAAATAGTTACACAAATGAGCGTCCAATAGAGACTGAAAGATTCATTACTATATAACACCACACATAAAGAATTTATTTTACCTCATTTGCCTCTCAGTGTGTTTAAACATGTCTAACTGATCACCTTGCTAAGTTCGATGAACCATTACTGCTGCTGGTTAGCCACCAAACCCTGTAAACTATTTGGGAGATAAGCAGAATGAATGACATTCAAAACACTTCAAGGCAGTTTACTCAATTTATGGAAGCTTTAAAATGTGTGTTATTTAGGAGATGACCCAAATTTTGTCCTTTCCTCTGTGTCAAAATCTACATTACTCTCATCCTCCCTTCTGTACAATAACCTCCTCCAGTTGGAAAACATCACAAGCTTTATTCGAGCCATCAGCGATTATGGGCTGAAGCCTCATGACATCTTTGAGGCCAATGATCTGTTTGAGGATATGAACCACACCCAGGTGCAGTCTACCCTCATCACACTCGCTGGAATGGTGAGTACAAGACAGAGATAGAAGATCGCTATTCAAGTCCTGCACCAGCCTTTAAATGAAACGGCACTATAGATGAGAAACATCAACTAGCCAATCACAGCTCAGAAAGGGAAAATAAAATACCTAATCAGTGGTCATCAACATTTTTTTAAAATGTTCTCCTGACAGGCGAAGACCAATGGTTTCTTTACTAAATATGACATTGGGGTGAAGTACACCTCTAAGAAGCAGAGGAAATTCACCCCTGAGAAAATGAAAGAGGGAAAGAGCATCATCTGCCAACAGGTATGGGATGGTTTCTCTCTTCAGGTTCAACCTTTAGGGGTCAGTTTCTACAAAAATAGGCTGTACAACAGAATTTAGAAATATGTAAATGCATATAGAAAGGTATCTAAAGCCTATATGAGTTCCCACGTTGTAGACATTGATCAGTATCTTCTTCGTGTTCAGATGGGCTCCAACAAGTATGCCAGTCAGAAGGGCATGACTTCCTATGGCACAAGACGACACATTTATGACCCCAAGATGGGCATGGAGAAGCCCGTGGACCGTAACAGCATCCACCTCCAGATGGGCACCAACAAGTGTGCCAGCATGGTGAGAAAAGAGAATCCACACACCCAGTCAAAAGCAAGTGTGAATACAAATACGTCAGTGAAAATACAGTGCCATGCGTTTTCATCAGCTGCATCACACAGAAATGCATAAACAAGTTAAAATCTTTGCTACAGTCTTTGATGTCACATCATTGCTATTGTTTGATTGTATCTTAAAAATATGGTAATTTTACAGAAGGTTGAATCAAAACTCGTATCTTTAATGTTCATTCATTAAAAGCAACTTTGTTCCAAGTAGATGTGGACCATTCACATTACTCTATTCAACACCAAATGTTCACACGATGTAGAGGACAACTGAGATATTCAAACTAGGTAGAAAAAGGAAACAAAGTTATGATGGAATGTATTTTTTATAATGTTTTACTTACATGTATTACTCTCTCTCTTTTCTCTGTCTCTTTCTTTTCTCTCTCACTCTCTCTCATTCTCTGTCACTCCTCTCTCTCTCACTTTCTTTCCTCTGTCTTTCTCTCTTCTCTTTCTTTTTTTCTCTCACTCTCTATCTCTTCTCTCATTTTCTCTCACTCTGTCTCTCTCACACTTTCTTCTCTCTTTCTCACTCTCTAATTCTCTTTTCTCCCTTCTCTCTCTCACTCTTTCTTTTCTCTCATTCTCTCACTCTTCTCTCTCCCACTTTCTTTTCTCTGTCTTTCTCTCTTCTCTTTTTTCTCTCTCTTTTCTCTCACTCTCTATCTCTTCTCTCTCTCATTTACTCTCACTGTGTCACTCTCTCACACTTTCTTCTCTCTCTCACTCTCTTTTCTCTCTTTTCTCTTTCTTTTCTCTTTCTTTTCTCTCTCTCTTCTCTTTTTCTTTTCTCTCTCTTTCTCTCTCTCTCTCTCTCTCTCTCTCTCTCTCTCTAGGCTGGTATGCCAGCCCTTGGCACAGTGAGACAGGTGACTGAGAAGAACATGAGTGTAGAGCCAGTGGATACCACCACTGTGTCCCTGCAGATGGGCACCAATAAGGTCCCCTCCCAGAGTGGCCTGACCCCTATTGGGGGCTCTCGCCTCGTCTATGACCGCAAATACTGTGTCCAGAGCAGTGAGAACGAGGCCTTTGATGGATACAAATAAACATCCTCCTTCAGCCCTTAAAGACCCCCAGGCTGTTTTCACTGCTTTTGGGTAGAAAAGACCTTTCACACTGATCTAGGCCTAGCTCTTTTCACAAGGATTGGAGACCATACTTACTACTCTCTCTCCATACTCCAAAATATAATTAGTCAGTCAATGAGTCACAGGGATGCAGTGGTCATCAGTCCCTGACGAAGACCCACTTTGTGTCAACAGCTGTTTGAAAACAGATTGCAGCTGGCTTCACAGGTCTTGGAGAAAGTATGCTCCTCATCCTCCCGGGGTCGGTGTGATGGCTCACTAACAGCCCTCTAATCCATCCTTTCACATATTACTCCTTTCAGACCCATGTGTAAATGTGATTTTACAACACCCCGAGGACTAACTTACTTTACTTATATCCCAATGTAATCTGTGAAAAGAAGAACAGATCTCAGGTCTTGGATCAGTGTGGAACGGTAACGTCTACCAGCACTAGGCTTTGAGCTCATAATTTTCAATAAAACTGTGACTGCTGGGTTGCTGTTTATGGAAAATCACTGTTTGATTTTTTATTTTTGCATGTGCTGGATGTATAAGCATAGGTTTTAGTGGATATGATAGATGATTTTTCACAGTGAAACCAAGAAGACCCACAAATCTGAGGCCACGTTGACTAGATGCATTAGTCTATAGCTAATAAAGATTGATTTGTGGAGTCACAGCATCTAAACAATGGAGTCTAAACACTTGTATGTTTCTAATGGTTTAAGAAAGTGGTACTTGTTGGAGTGGAAATCTTTGGTACTATTGCTGTCTGTTAATTAAGTTTTTGTTTCCTTTTCCTATGTATTTTTACAAGTTCTTATTGTAAACTTGTAACAATAAAATACCTGGCCTGCTTTTACAGACTTTTACATTTATTTTAACAGCCTGGTGTCAATGTTTAAATCATCAATAATTACCACACGTTTACAAACGTGAAATTAAACCTGAATTATGGTTATATCTTAGCCTTTTTTTAACACTGAAAATATGTGCCTGATACCCTTTTACCGCCATCTAGTGTTTACAGTCCAACCGCAGCAGGGTAAAGGGCCATCAATACCATTCTTTACATTTAAGGAAAATAAACACAGATCAAACTCAAGTTTGGTGTGATTTTCTGCAGATGAACCAGCAGATGGCGATATCCTGCGCTTTTTTTCTTCATACAATTCCAAGCTGGTGTCAATAGGGGGCGCCACCTCACCACTCTTTTCGGAGGTGTCCCAAATTCTCCTGGTTCTGGCTTCAGATGTGATCCCCACTGATTAGTTTATACTCGTGTTCTTGTACATTTCATGTCATGGTCATAAAATAAATCAATTAAAGGTGAACATCACGTACCCACGCTTTCATTTACTTTAAATGGATGTCATAAATTAATATACAAGATCACACCTGGCATCTGCCAAACTGCAACCGGCTAATGTCGTCGATCACCGAAGGGGGCGCAATTCACCCCGAGAAAGCTCACCGACGCTCCGCTGTTACCGTTAACGCCGTTACAACCGAGCGGTCGGTGTTTAAGAGCAGGCCCTGTGCAGGTAAATTCACCTGTGCTTGACTGAATGATATTATATGTCTCTTTAAACCAAGAAGTGTCCACTTATTCACACCTTGACCGTTACAGTGGACTCTGTTTGGGTACATTCTCCTAAACTGGCGCAGCTATCGCTAGCACTCTCCAGTTATTAAGCTACTAAGTTTAATTTACCATTCCACCTTAAAAGAGTTTAACCGCCTAACAAGACCGAGGCTAACCATTTAAGGTGGAACAAAATTAATACAACACAAATTCAGCGGCAGCTTTCGACCCAAACATTTTAGCCCAGTGTGTGAGAAAGGAGATAAATGTCAGATGTAGCAGTTTGAGATTATCTTACATTTAACTCTGGCAACTTCATAGCTTTCTGTCCACTTCAGTTCAGGGTCAATTTAGTGTCATGAGCTGTCGGCCATTTTTACCAGCATAGAGTGAAAAACATCTATCTGGTTTAGTATAGAATCTTTTAAGAAATTTAGACCTCTAGGTGCCCACATATCGTCCATGTGACTGTGTTATAGGTGAAGATATATAACTGAAAAAATAGGCTGATTCTTCCCCCTCTGTCAGTTGATTTAACTTCTGAAATCTCATCTCTGTGTTCTCTCTGTGTCCGCGTGGGTTTCCACAGCATGTTCTAGTTCCCTCCCACAGTTCAAAAACACACATGTATAGGTGGATTGGTGACTCAAAAGTGTGTGTTCCCGCTTTGCGCCCAGTGACTCCTTCAGAATGCACAGATCTATGTATTTGTGTTCAGTTCGCTCCCTGCATGATTGGTTGCTTAGGTTTATGACATCAGAAAACCTAGCTGACTGAATCTGCCTGTTGGAGACCTCCTATGAAACGTTGCAGTTTCAAATTTGGAATGTTCAGTCATGACATTAATTGTGTTCTGGTACATAAACATCAGCACATGGACAAGATAACAGACTGGTTAACCTTCAAGGTCATGAATTTTCACTGTTAGAGAATTCTTCTGCACTACATTTTTTTATTTTTATTAATTTATTTATTTAGGAGAAATCCAACCCAGTTCAGTCTGCTCTTTGAATAAATGACTCAGCCTGTGGTATGTCTCTCTTTGTGCTGTGTCAGATGTCTCTGGTGGAGCTGTTGAAAAGGTTGGGGCTCGGGGCTTTAGCTCTGACTTTAGGAGTTGAGTGGTTGGACTGGATGTTACGTCGCCTCTGGTTCCGAAGAGACCCCAAGGGGCCCCTGAAAGAGGTCCTGTTCTTTCCTTCCTCCATCACCTGTGTGGAGCACCTCTACTGCCCCAACAGGACTTTCCCATGGTAAAATCTACATTTGTGACTGGTACATGGCTCAGATGTGTTTGGACACATACAGAGGACCTTCTTTGACAAGCTAATACCCAAGGGATCCCAAACTTTTCAGGCAAATGACCCCCAAATAGATGTTCTAAATGTTCCGTGACCCCAGTCATTTGTATAATTTTTCCAGATTTACAAAAAGGTCTTTTTACTGTTTAATGACTTTTATAATCAAGAGTATTCAACATAGAAAGATTGTATGAATTTCATCAGCTCATGTCATGTTCAGACAGTTATTGTAAATTCTAGAAGTCACTCTGTAATGGCTCACAAAGCTGTAAATACAAGTGGTAAACTTGGGTAGGTTTAGTGTCATTCAAAATGATATGTTTTGCATGAGTTACTGCATCAATGCATAAATGTCATTTAAAGTAGTTGTGAGGTTAGTGTTTGTTTGAATACTTTCATCAGGAGCTCCAGTTTGAGCCTAATATGTAGTCTTATGAAATTTGAGCCTTATGATTTAAGTAATTGAGCTCTTTGCTCCTCCCACAGCTCATGTCCCCTCCCCCACGGAGTGGACTCCTCCTTCTCTCGGCTCCTGGAGCACCTGCTCTCCACAAGTGTGTCTCTGGACCTGTGTGTATTCTCCTTCTCTCACGCCGATCTGAGCAGAGCCGTGCTGCTGTTACACAGGCGTGGGGTGATGGTGCGAGTGGTCACTGACAGAGACTACATGAGCATCACAGGCTCTCAGATCGGATCACTCCGCAGGGCAGGTAGCTCTATGTGAATGTGAAGTGTACATGAACAGGCAGCTCTTTCACGTCCACTAAGTTCCTATTTTATATAAAATACATATCTGAGCCCAGTTTTCCAAAAGCCTCTTTGAGTATATTGCCCAGTATAGTGCTCTTTGGTAACTCTACCATTTATGAAACACTTTGCGCTCAGATGCTTTTGGGAAATGCAGTCTTGCTTATTATTCTGGACACATTTAATATTAGAATGCAGCATTATGTTTTGCACTATAGATTAGATTAAAATAATAACATAAACGTTAAATTAAATACCCATTAATGAGGAATAGATACATTTCAACCACTCATTTCACATTCCACCCAGCTGCATTCATTAATGGAATTTGTCTGATTCAGCATGTTAAATGATTCAGATTACTCCACAAGTGTTTTATTGATCTCTCAGATTAAGCCTTAGCGGCCAACAGCAGTCTGAAAACTGCATACACTTAAAGGGTTCGCCTGCCATGCTTCATCAGTTCTGGGTATAAACACTTGCTTTGTATTTTGAATCCAACAGCATTTTGGCTAAAACGAGCCCAGACCTTGAATTAATCAATTTCAGAGTCCAGAAATCAATCTGATGTGTTTTGAGAAGGTCAGCCCCGGCTGTTGATGGCCAGCGTTAAAAAAAAAAAGCCTGGAGCATTGTCCTGGATTTTTATATTGACAGATTCCTTGTTTTGAATTTGTTTGATCAGCCAAGGTAGTTAAGTTTTATGCTAAATACAAAACCTAAATCGTACACAACACACCGAGCTCTCGAACAGAATTTCATAAGTGATTTCTGATCTTTGACAACATAACCATAATCTGTGAAATCGCCTACGAATGTATATTGCAAATGTAAACATATTAAGGAGAGACATTATATTCGCCTCGTAACTGTAGACTTCAAAACTGTGCATGTTTAAAGCCTCTGTTAGACAGTCAATGCTAGATCAGACAGACTCAGAAGTACACAACTCTGATTACAACATGAGGCATTCTCAGCATGTGCTGTCTTGTACCACATTTATTTTTACAGTAAACAGTGCTATAATTTGCAAGTATCAGAGGCAGCCTTCAGTTTTAGAGCTAGAGGATTGGGTGTCTGGGTTCTGACAAAGTGTTGTCACTGAAAACGGACAAAAGCACATCAGGTAAATAAAAACACTGGACCGGACTGGAGTTTGTTTATTATATTTGGAAACTGTGAAACCTAAAAGAGCAGTCAGTTATTTTCTTCATGTAATAGCCATTGTCTTCATGACATATCCATTATATTCACACATCTAATGACCTGGAGGCCTCTGAGATTCACTAAAATATGTTTGTTAAAATTCTCAGGGTCCTCCAGGTTGTTAGATATGTGAGTGTAATGGCTGTTTTATGAAGTAAATAGGCCCCCATTTTGGGGGATGCACTGGGGATAAACTAGTACATTCAGTAACAAAAAAAAAAAAGTTTGATTCTCGTTTGTTGTGAGTTGCTCATTAAAAAATAAATTGCGTAAATATTAAATAATAATTTTCATTAATGTGGTTGTGTAAATACAGTGGAACCTGTACCTACGAACCTGATCCGTTCCGTGACCCGGTTCGTAAGTTCGTTTCTCGAGTCAATTTTCCCCATTTAAAATAACGGAAAAGCAATAAAAGCGTTCCAGCCCCCGCCCCGAAAGTCACCCTTTTTGCACTAATATATGTTTACAACACTCTCAAATGAGTAAAAATTAAAAAATAAAAATAAAAAACAAATACAGTGGTAACAGTAATAAAAAAGAAATAAAAAAGTTTTAAGTGGTTACACATCGCTACCTTGAAGACGTGACGACTGGCTGGAGGAGTAACACAGGCACTGGCTGTATGACGGGAGGTGGGGGGGGGTGGAATAACGGAGAGTAGGTGGGTGAATGTGGGAGACGAAGCGTAGATACGGCTTAACTTAGCACGAATTTCGATGTCTGCTATTTACACTAATGCTAAATTGCTAAAGCTACACTTTGCTAAGTCTGGGCGCACTGGGAGACTCGCCTATTGGGGTCAGTGGCCATTTCCAGCCAGCGGCTCGTCGGAGGCTCGGGTTCGTTTCTAGAGTCATGGTTCGTTGGTGGAGGCAAAAAATATTCAAATGCCCGGTTCGTATCTTGGAAAGTTAGTATAGGTGTTCGTTAGTAGAGGTTCCACTGTATTGTCTTTGGTAGTAAATGCATTTAGACATTCATTAGCCAAATTTGACTTCAGAAATGTATCAAAAACAAATGAATTCCCTGAATCACTTCTAAAAGCTATAGCTTTCTGGTGGTATGGGGCTAATATAAAGTAGCTGACACCTATTCACACCAGGTTAGCATTGTATAAACTGTATGTCCAGATCATCTCATAATTGCCTCAAATCATGTCGCATTATAAGACTCTTATTGTACGTTTGTTTACTACTTCAGGAATCTGTGTGAGGCATGAGATGAGTAAAGTGGTGCACATGCATCATAAGTTTGCGCTGGTGGATGGACGAAAGCTGGTCACTGGCTCACTCAACTGGACCGCCACTGCCGTCCAGAGCAACAAGGAGAATGTGATTGTGACAGAGGAGCCAGAGCTGGTACAGCCTTTTCGGGAAGAGTTCTCCAGGCTGTGGGAGGCCAGTGACCCGACCAAATACAAAGGCCAAGTCCCTGTCAACTCAGTGACCAAGGGACAGCTCAGTTACAGCAAAGATGTAGACTGCTGAAATTTCAGGATGTTTTTTTTGTGTGAGGATGACACATTTCCCCATTATCTATTAGCTTTAAGAAAGATTTAATTAGTCTGTGTATGTAAGTCCTGCCAGATGTTAACAGTTTTCCTTCAGTATACTAAGTTTGACATTTTACATCTTATAAGGATGTATAGAAATGCTGTCTCCCTGTATATTGTATTGGCCGGTTTGGTTGTTTGCAGCACATATAAGGTTGTATTTGTGATTAGATTTGAAAAGAATGTTACTGTTCGTTTTTATGTTTTAATAAAACTGTATATAATGCATTAGGGACAGTGAACAGAGGCTGAGACTGGTGCCGTATTGATTGACATGATCAATATCAATTTGTAGAGAAAGAATGAGGGATGTAGAAAATAAGGCACTGAATCTGCAGTGCCTCATTCAAATATAGTGAAAAATTCAGTTAGCACAAGTCATTGAAGGTTCTGGTGATTTTTCTTAAAGAAATAAAAAATACATTATCAAAAGCCTTTGTGTGACTCAAGTGCCTTTACAGACCTCTACAGTCAACAACCTACCGGTGTTAGGTGGCATGGTGGTGCAGCAGGTAGTGTCGCAGTCACACAGCTCCAGGGACCTGGAGGTTGTGGGTTCGTTTCCCACTCCGGGTGACTGTCTGTGAGGAGTTGGTGTGTTCTCCCTGCGTCTGCGTGGGTTTCCTCCAGGTGCTCCGGTTTCCTCCAACGGTCCAAACTCAAAAGTGTACATATGTGTGAGTGTGTGAGATGCCCTGTGAAGGACTGGCGCCCAGGGTATATTCCCACCTTGCGCCCAATGATTCCAGGTAGGCTCCAGACCCACTGTGACCCTGAACTGGATAAGCGGTTGCAGATGATGGATGGATGGAGGGACTTATTTATTCATTTTAATTTAAAGTGTAACTCGAGTAAAATTACTTTGTGAAACCTAAATTTCCCCAAATTGGGTGGCCAGGATTAAAATATGTTTAGCACAGAATGTCCAAGTCACCCAGGCCATTAGATGTCAGTACTACAAAATTTGAAGGAGAGTCATTGACGACAATTACTGGTTGCTCTATAAGATTTATAGCAACTTATTCTGTTAATATTTCTGTTGTTTCTCCTTATTTAGCTTTAGTGTTGATGAGTCTATTTTTCACAAGTATTTTTTTCCTTTTGGAAGACTCCTTAATAATTTTGGCTGAGGAGTTTCCCCAGAGGGCGGGACAGTGGCGCAGCAGGTAGTGTCGCAGTCATACAGCTCCAGGTACCTGGAGGTTGTGGGTTCGATTCCCGCGCCGGGTGACTGTCTGTGAGGAGTTGGTGTGTTCTCCCCGTGTCTGCGTGGGTTTCCTCCAGGTGACTGACTGTGAGGAGTTGGTGTGTTCTCCCTGTGTCCACGTGGGTTTCCTCCGGATGACTGTGAGGAGTTGGTGTGTTCTCCCCGTGTCCATGTGTGTTTCCTCCGGGTGCTTCGGTTTCCTCCCACAGTCCCAAAACACATGTTGGTAGGTGGATTGACGACTCAAAAGTGTCCGTAGGTGTGAGTGAATGTGTGTGTGTCTGTGTTGCCCTATAAAGGACTGATGCCCCCTCCAGGGTACATTCCTGCCTTGCGTTCAGTGATTCCAGGTAGGCTCTGGACCCACCGTGACATGGGCATCTCTCTCACTCCCTGCCACAGTCTTGATCTGTGTTTGAATATTATACACTACATAGCCATGTTTGTGCAGACTTTACACTACATGTTGGTAAACCTGTTGTATTCTGTGAGAGTTTGATGGCCTTCAGCCATGAGAGCATTAGTGAGGTGAGGTATTAATGGTGTCCTCGTTTAGTTTTGAATCACAAAAACCTGTCCAACACACTCTAGAGCAGGGGTGGGCAATTATTTTCTCCATGGGGCCACATGAGAAACAGAAAATATTGTGGAGGGCCGGCCAAAAGGCTGATCTCATTTCTGCATAATATTAACTGTACTTCTTTGTAAAAAGCAGTAAATAGCATTGTTTTGACAAGCTGGTAAGAGTATATGTTATAATTAAGCAATGAAAACATGAGGTTGCCTTCCAAAAAATGTAATTTATTCAAGCGAATTTCACAAAACAATGGGAAAGGCAATTAATCACTAAAACGGCATCATAAAAACACGCTAAACATGCAAATAAAAATAAAAAAAGAAGCTTGGTAAAAAAGCCTTGCTGCTTTTGCAGTTTAGCTAGCAAAGCTTCCGACTCAAATTGTAGTCCTTAAACACGGCGATCTGCTCCCCGCAAACTAAACACACGGCTTTACCTCTCACTTCAGTAAATAAATACTTAGCAGTCCAATTTTTGTTGAAAACCCTGCATTCGGCATCTACCTTTCTTTTTTTTAGCATGAGCAGACATTTCTGAGGGCTAAAGTCGTCTTGTGACTTGCTAGTGACAACGATCAAATCACGCCCATGCCTCAATATACGTTTTGCGTCATCATGTACGTAAATAAAAAACAACTTCAAAATAAAAGCAATTCAGCTTCAGTCCATGCATCAGGTAAAATAAGAAAATGTTTATTTTGTAATTTCCAATTAACGTTACACGGGCCGGTCAGAGTCAATCAAAGGGCCGTATGCGGCCCGGGGGCCGTACAATGCCCAGGTTTGCTCTAGAGGCACTAGATTGTCCTTATTAGCTCAGTGCCCCTCAAGCTAACACTTGGCATTGAGAATGGTCAACTTGAAGTCCTGTGCAGGTGATCTAGAATACCCCATACCATTTCAAGCTTTTCGATGGAAATTATGGTCGTGTCTATGTACATGGCGGGGGCAGGTGAAAGTCAAATCAAGTGTAGTTTATTTTCACATCACATAAATGTAAATTCCCTCACAGTATTAAAAAAAACAAGCACTACATAATACTTAAGCACACCTTAACTTGTATTTACAAATATTAATGTACACTATACTATATACACAATATTGAACTGTTCCTGGACTCGAACCCACAACCCCAGAGCTGTATGACAGTGACACTACCTAGCTTTATTAATTATTATTTAACTAAATATAAGCCTAGACCTATGCAGCTGGTTTAACATATCATTGTAGCCCTTTAATGGAGTGACTGTTACAGTGTCGAATGCAGACAGCCTAATGCAGCAGACTTGCTTACTCTGCTGCTCTCTGCAAATATGAGTGCATCAATCTATCAGACATGTAGATGGCATTCTACCAAAAAGCTGTTTAGCTGATCTGGGAGGAGACATTGCTGTTTTGTAGTTTTTAGGCACAGCTACATGCTGGGTGGAGACACAAGTTTTATCCTAGCTTTATCGTCATTCTTATCAAGCAGTCGTGGGACATAGCTACATTCAGTTTCTCATATTTTAACATAACCAAAGAAAGGTATTGCTAAATAAGTCAATAGGCTGTCCAGGTATGTCCAGTGTCAGCTGGAGTATTGAGCACTTCAGCGTTGATCTGTAGCACTTAGCTTAGCCAGCTCTGGGCTTAAAGGCTAAGCACCAGCTACATGAAAGATTCAAACTTTATTGATAGTCAGAAAACATGTTATTTCTTATTAATTCAAGGAATAAGGTTTAAAAGACCTGTATATACAAGAATAACGGTACCTCTAAATTTGAGTTTAGCTTATTGCTAGGCTATTGTCATGAATAATGTTGGTTATTTAGCTAGATACTGTCATAACAGTCAGTCATAACGGTGTTTTACCGCGGCGTTGTTCGGCTGCTGTCCACCAGTGACGTCACAGTTGCGTTCAAGAATTTCCGTAGGGAGCTCGGGTTTTTCCGTCAATTTAATAAAATAGTCCGTTTTAAAGCAAATTAAGCATGTTATTTTCATTTTAATTCATACTTATATATGTCAGTAACTACAATAATGTGAAATATTCATGGAGGTCCATTAAGTGGTGCTTAGCCTTTAAGTTCTGGGCGTATTAAAAAAAAAAAAAAGCAGACGGTAATTATCTCATTTACCCAGGTAACTAAAAGCCCATACTTAATGACTTTTTAATGGCGATCATTCTCAGCTCCATCCCTACAGGACAAGTTTGAACTGAGCTTAGGTATTCTGGCTAAAATGACCAATCCTGCTTCAAATACACCTTCTTGAGTGAAAGAACTATTCATCCAATCTCACTAATGCTCTTGTGACAGCCATCAAAATCTCACTGCAATGTTTACAGTCTTGTGTAAAGCCTTTCCTCAAAGAGAGCATTGGTTTCTGCAGCAAAGATTTAATTCTTCAAAATAAACGCAGAAGGATGTGTTGACAAACTTGTGGATGCCTTGTTGCCTGCTGCGTCACCGTAGAGGAGGAGCCAACGGCGTAGCCCCGCCCATTGTTTTCCAGCGCGTATCGAGGAAGGTGCAGCTCGGGAGAGGAGGTAGAAACAGCAGAGAATTGAAGGGAAAAACAGCCGTTTTATAGCGGTGTCTGCTGTTTAAATGCTCCGTGCTTAAGTTTTGAGTAGGTTTTTATTATTTAATCATCATAAGAGGGACGCCGAAAGGAGTGAGGGGCGGAAAGGAACAAAAGACGTCCTTTTTGCGAATATTTGGGAGCAAAACGTCTGGAGAAGGTTAGTATTTAATATGGAGTGTTGTTTTGTGGTGTGAATTAAAGGGATAGTCCTCTGAAGTGTAGCGGTAACCAGGTGGCAGGTGGCCATATGGAAGCAGACCGTACTCCTGTCTCTACTGTATAGCCTGTTGAGTCTCGGTTACTAAGTTTAAACTGCCTTATAGAGCTCATATTGATAACATACACACGGATATATGTCCAACGGCAAAGTGTACAGACTGAGTAATACTGCAGCTCAAGGGCGTTTTTACTTGGCAAGGCTTGTGGTGTTCCAGTCGTTTATATTTGATCCCTCACAGGGTGTGGGCACTTGTGCAATGTGTCTATACATTTCTAGCTACTGCCAGGTTTTAACAGAGCTTTTGGTACTAATGCAGTTAGTTGGAATTCAGCAGAATAAGAAAAGAAAATGATATTTGCCAGTGCTCCTGAATGACAGAGACTCTAAAGTGAGCTGTTCAGGTGTGCACTGATGCTGGAGTATTTGCCCTCCTCATGTGTGAAGTGGTAAAAGTCTAACAGACTGAATGTTTTGCTGCTCTTCACTAAGCAGGATTTCTGTAATATGAAATAACAACGTGTTGTTGGGTGTGTAGATGGTCCCCAACCTTTCCCATTCATCAAGGGCCCAACTGTTTCTCACTAAACACATAAAACATAAAAAATCTATAAAACATACATATATTTTCAAATACAATTTGTAGCAATTTACAACAGAATCAGGGTTGTGGTGGGTCCATAGCCCATTTGGAACCACTGGGCACAAGGCAGAAACACACACACACACACACTCAGGGCATCACATGGAAAGACCTTTTGGTAGGTGCCCTTTCTGCAGCTCCTCACATGAATGTGTAATAAGAACTGATTCATTACTTCATGCACAGGCATTCAAGTGAAATACCAGTCCGACTGTTTCATGACTGTGCTCCTAGTGAAAGAGTGTGTGAGGCGTGTCACATCCTGCTAAGTCAGTCATCAGGAGTGGTGGAAGTCGCTGTGGAAGTTGGGTGGTAAGAGCTCAAGGACTAAAGTAAAATAAAATGTATTTTTCACTAGCTCCTGCCTACTATTATTATTATTATTATTATTATTATTATTATAGATTCAGAAGATTTCCAGACAAAGCACCTTTTAAATGTGTGTTGTTCATTTATCAGCATCAGGAAAAAGAAATATATACATATTTATATTTCTGAACTATATCTATATTTCTGAAATGTTTAGTCTGTGAAGTTGGTTGCATTGTTTTGTCTCAGAATCAGAGCAATTTCATACACATTCAATGATAGTCTGGACTCTTTGGTACTGATTAAAACTCATTAACTGATTGTGATTTTGATCAGTGAGCAGTGAGACAGGTCTTTCTTATGATAAGCTTGAGAAAGTGTGTGTGTGTGTGAGAGAGAGAGAGAGAGAGAGAGGGAGAGGAGGAGGAGGAGGGCGTGTGTTTGCTGACAATGCTCTGGCTTCTGTTTTTATGGTTCTGGATGCGTTGTGCTGAGCTTGTCTCCACGGAAACCAGCCCTAATCAGGGAAAAGGCTTCACTCAGCGTCTCTGATTTACAGATCTGAGAGAGAGAGAGAGAGAGAGAGAGAGAGAGAGACTGCTGGGGGAGAAAGAGAATGACATAGATGGAGTGAGAGAGAAAGAGAGATAACAGTGGAAGGAAGGGAGATAAAGTGAAAGTCAAAGAGAGGGAGGAAGAGGAATGGAAAGGATGACATGACAAAAGCAAAGAGAGGTGAGAGGGACATATATGGGCCTGTAGTGTCCCCACAGCGGTGTTAGTGTTATGCCACTCAGGCTAGTCCTGGTGTCTCCCTCTCTGTTCTACACATAGCAGTGTTTCCCGGTTTAAACACCCCCACCTCAGCTCAGGAAGGCCTTTATTGAAAGAGATGGCCATAAATCAAGTTTATAACTTTCCCCTACTCTCCAAACACAGTCTATCAGTCAAGACCTGGCAGGCTTCTGCCTTGGAGCTAAGAGGATGAAATAAAGGAAGTTTGCTCTACGGAAATTAGCGTGCAGAGCTACATCATGTCATAACATTGTACCAAACTGTGTCACATTGTAAATTGTATCCACTTGCTTTGTTTGTTTTCTGAATTTATCTCATACTGCTATCTATAAAAAATACACGAAATTACACCACAGAGCTTAAAACAATGGCAGCCATCACCATCAGAGTCCTGAATTCTGTCTGGACATTCCTGTGTAAATTGTGGACATGTCACGTTCCTCTGTTCCCTTACCCTTTGATTTATTTGCAGATGGCATCAGTGAATGACCACCGGCAGCAGACACAGGCTCAGAAGGATGCGGCAGATCAGAACTTCGACTACATGTTTAAACTTCTCATCATCGGCAACAGCAGTGTGGGGAAGACCAGCTTTCTGTTCCGATACGCAGACGACTCCTTCACCTCAGCATTCGTCAGCACTGTGGGCATCGACTTCAAAGTCAAAACCGTCTACCGAAAGGAGAAGCGTGTCAAACTCCAGATCTGGGTGAGCAGAAATGATAGATGTACAGGGGTTGGACAATGAAACTGAAACACCTGTCATTTTAGTGTGGGAGGTTTCATGACTAAATTGGACCAGCCTGGTGGCCAATCTTCATTAATTGCACATTGCACCAGTAAGACCACGTGCATCCAATGGTTCAAACATTGTGTCCTGAAGGCGGTGCCGTGTATCAGGATGACAATGCACCAATACAAACAGCAAGACTGGTGAAAGATTGGTTTGATGAACATGAAAGTGAAGTTGAACATCTCCCATGGCCTGCACAGTCACCAGATCTAAATATTATTGAGACACTTTGGGGTGTTTTGGAGGAGCGAGTCAGGAAACGTTTTCCTCCACCAACATCACGTAGAGACCTGGCCACTATCCTGCAAGAAGAATGGCTTAAAATCCCTCTGACCACTGTGCAGGACTTGTATATGTCATTCCCAAGACGAACTGACTCTGTACTTGCCGCAAAAGGAGGCCCTACACCACACTAATAAATGATTGTGGTCTAAAACCAGGTTTCAGTTTCATTGTCCAACCCCTGTATCTTATTCAAAAAACAGATATTTCTGTGGAATGTTTTTGTGCATAATCAGATATAGTCAGAAAGATACAGGGCTGTCTCTAACCAGTTCACAATGTTCATTCACCAGTGAGTTTACAACTTAATCACAATGATAGTATTTTTATCCATATAACTTCAGCCCTACTGTATTGCTGTGTGACTGTATTGCTGTGTTGCTCTTTCTTACCAGAGTTGGGGTCAATCTGATTTCACTGAGATGCTATTAAGGAAATGAGTCACAATTAATTTGTTCCCTAATGGAGCACTGGCATGGAAGTGCAGACTATACTGGCACAGTCTCCTCTGGTCCTTAATGACTTACTCACTCTCATGAGCCCATACATTATCCTAGCTCAGTCCGGACACATAAAAAAAATAACACACTTCCATTTGAAGTGATCTCTTTTAAAGTTGTGTGATTCAGCTTATCCAGGAATATCATCTACAAAACTGGAAGTGCAGTAGAGGGGAGAGAACCAGACTAACCAGACGCCAAATGGTGATGGTTTGTTTGAGATGAAAAGTGCATATTGATTTAGGGAACTGCTGTGACATCTGCTTGTTTGAAAGTGTATTAAAGAATGAATTAGACACGCTCATGTTTTTTTGTTGAGGAGAGAGATGGAGGGACATGGTGAACTTTTGCTATAAACACAGCCCCATTATTGGCTCTATTTATAATCAGTGCATCTACATATTATCTTGAATGATCAATAATATATTATACAAAGCATTTCACAGATTCCAGAATGCTTTATATTTACAAAGACACAGACATATGAAAGAGGCAATGAGTACTGTAACTTAAGTACTGTAAGATATTTTTTTAAATATCTGTGACAGCCCTAACAACAAATAGAATATAGATCTGTGGATGTCCATAGCCTTGCTGCAGTGAAAATACTTACTGCTTATTGCTTTAAATCAGAGCTGCAGGGTCTTGTTTTCTGGTCTGGAGAAATCATCTGCTACAACAGTGTGTGTGTGTGTATGTGTGCAGGATCAGTAACATAAACAATACGAAAATGGAAATAGAAGGAGCAGTGTAAGTCCAGAGGGAGGGGATTATTATATAAGTGTTGGGTAGAGAGTATTCAACATCCTTCAGAGCCTTCCTTATTGTCCCTTTCCGCTGAAAACTGAAAATCAGCGTAATAATAGATACGTGAATATTAAAACTAGTCCTTTTCTGTTTACATGAGACAGAAAGAGAGATGTGGACATATATATTTGATTCTACTTCTTGTATCTGGTGTGATGCAGTGGGGCTAAAATTATCGATGAGGATCTAGCTTGAGTCCATCTGCTATGCTTTCTCCAACTTGACTGAACAAAATGGTACCCTGGACAGCAGCTGGCTCTGCTGGAGTGGTCAGATCATCTGGAACTGATGTGTCCTACCATATGGCACACTGTTCTACCCTTCAGTTACTGTTACTTTGCTCATAGATAAACATAAAGACTGCGTAGAAGTATTGAGGAAGTGAGGAAGAGAGATTTGGTCTGTACTCTAGTGAAACCTTGAGTATATACAGGGGTTGGACAATGAAACTGAAACCTGGTTTTAGACCACAATAATTTATTAGTATGGGGTAGGGCCTCCTTTTGCGGCCAATACAGCGTCAATTCGTCTTGGGAATGACATGTACAAGTCCTGCACAGTGGTCAGAGGGATTTTAAGCCATTCTTCTTGCAGGATAGTGGCCAGGTCTCTACGTGATTCTGGTGGAGGAAAACGTTTCCTGACTCGCTCCTCCAAAACACCCCAAAGTGTCTCAATAATATTTAGATCTGGTGACTGTGCAGGCCATGGGAGATGTTCAACTTCACTTTCACGTTCATCAAACCAATCTTTCACCAGTCTTGCTGTGTGTATTGGTGCATTGTCGTCCTGATACACGGCACCACCTTCAGGACACAATGTTTGAACCATTGGATGCACGTGGTCTTACTGGTGCAATGTGCAGTTAATGAAGACTGGCCACCAGGCTGCTCCAATTTAGCCATGAAACCTCCCACACTACAATGACAGGTGTTTCAGTTTCATTGTCCAACCCCTGTATATATATTTCTTGTTAAACACAGGCACCCAGACCTGTGTCACATTGGTATTGTTTTTGTTTAAATGTTGTAAGTTTAAATGTAGTTTTGAGCCAGTCATTTTTAGATTTAATACAAGAAAGAATGTGTATGAGGCCTTCATTTCCTTCCTGTTATTAATTACACATTTGCTAGCTGCTTTCATCCATTATTAGCAATGCTAGCTGTGTTCTCAGTCTTTTATAAAGTGCCCTGTAGTGAGTGCTTGACCATGTCGTGCAGTGTGCTTTGGAGGTGTGTTTCGAGGGCGTTGAGGATTCAGAGACTTGTACAAGGCTTGGTCTTCCCTGACTGAGTGTCTTTCTACAGTTGCTTAATGATAAGCTTAAGTGTGCTTGCACTTAATATAATCCACTGCTCTCAGGGGAGTGGATGTGTGTGTCTGGAGAGCAGTGGGGGGGTGTTCTCCCTGCCTACTCACAGTACATGTGTAATACTGACATGTAAAATGCAATGTGTGTGTGTGGGAGAGAGAGAGAGAGAGAGAGAGAGAGAGAGAGACAGAGAGAGAGAGAGAGAGAGAGCATGCTAGTTTGCTTAAGGGAGGAGACACTGAAAATGAGCAAAGAATTGAGTTTGGCTTAGCACTGACTCAGCGCAGCATTATGGGAGAGAGTAAACATTGCACTTTACACATTACACATTACATTATGTCCAATGGGAATAAAGAGAAGCACTCACTAATGATAAGGCATTTCTCAATAGTTTACTCTTGGTCTTTAAATATAATTTCGATTCAGATTTTGAGCTCCTTAAACATGGCCAGCCAAATAAATCTTTAAATAGAACGAATGTGCCTTTTATACAAATCCACAACAATGAGTTGGCAGTTTGTGAGATTACTGCATTGCATATTTTATTACTCCTAAATAAATAATAGAATCCATTAAAGTCTTTCATACACTTACATTCTGTCTCAGGTCAGTGGTTGGATTTAAAACTATTAAAGGCTCTGCATGTAGTGTCCACGGTGTTCAAAGTGGTGATGGGATCTACTTAAACCTGGATTACTGGATCTAAAAGGGTCCTCACAGACAGTTTTCACAGTCACTGTGTTTTTATCTCAGAGTTGAAGGATAGATGGAAATACCTGTACATTTTTTTGTTGTTGGCTTTCCATATCTGAAGCAAGAGGAAAGAGTGGGGCTTGGTTTTCTCCCATCTGAGGGATGAAAGCTTTGCTGCTCATGTGATGGTGGTATCTGACTTCTGCACAGTATTGGATGTGGGCTAAGAGCAAACAGTGGCCTTTCTTCAGGCTGCTAGTCATTAGTGTGTATGTGTGTGTTTGTAATGGGCAGCTGTTAGAGCTTATCTCCGCTGAAAGAAGTGGATGCCTTTGTGCCTGTAGCCCCTCCATTAGACCTTTTTTAAATGCACACGCACACCCACGATTCTGTGTAAAATGAAGACTTTGCAGTGTCACAGAAACCAACCAAGACAAATGGTTGCGTAGCGAGCGCACTGCCCTCAGAGCTGGCTTTCTACGTTCTGTTTACACTGCAGTTGCTGTTAGTGCTTTGTGCATTAAGCTAAAAAGTTGCTCTCTCAGCCAAATCTCTCAGCGCTCTACGCAGGATAAAATCAGTATCGGTACACGACAACGGTAGTCATCCTGTTTGATCTGAAAATCATGTGATCACTTTCATGTTGTTGATAAAGAGGGCAGTAAACATGAAGAAAGAGCAAACACACATGACTAAAGAATAACTGGTGGCACAAGTGTGTAGGCTGTAGTTATAAATTGATCTTAACTAACATGTACTGTTGTTGCCAGTTAGCAGATTCATTCATTTACCATGTGGCATTGATAACATGTATTAGCATATGACTTTGTCATTGTATCATCCAGTCATTAAATACTATAGTCTGGTAATGGCTCATGGAGAATCTTGCAAGTTTTCAATTAGTATCAAGAATATCGCCAACGTCTTATGTTCTTATGCCATAAAGAAAGTCTCATTGAACTGTTTGTGCTAACACAGACCCAGCCCTTAGTCTCAGAGGAGCTCCTGAAACTCTTCTAAAGCTAGAAATGTAGGAAGTTCTGAGGAGGGGAAACGCCAACTGAGAAGAATAGTGTTTGCCCTTAAACAAGGGAATGCTTTGCACCCTACTGAACCTGAACGCACAATCCCAATGACAACCATCAAATCTCCGTTGGTGGTATATGAACTGAATGCACTCAGCTGGTTGAACAAGGGTTTCCAGTGTCGAGCAAAGGTGGTTGGTACCACATATGGGGGTGTTTGATGGTTGTCTCTCAGGATTTTGTGTTTGGGTTCCCACATTTACACATTTTGAAGTTTAAAAGTCCAGGGAGCTGGGGCTGTGTTTTGAATAGTAAGATTTCATATTGATTAGTCTTCAATTCTCTACAGATTTCTACAGATTGGTTTTGTATTCTTCTAGTACAAAGTCATTTTCCAAGCCTTCTTTCTAACCAAATCAACCAGTGTGGCCTTATGAGCTATATTTTAGTGTCTAATGTCTACTCGATTTGAGCATGGTTTTGTCTTCTGTAGGATACTGCAGGTCAGGAGAGATATCGCACCATCACTACAGCCTACTACAGAGGTGCCATGGGCTTTCTGCTAATGTACGACATCACCAACCAGGAGTCGTTCTACGCTGTGCAAGACTGGTGAGTCTCTTCATGACTTTCTGCTTGTTATTAGTAAATATTATTTTAATATTTGAGCCTCATTCAATGCAGGACAACATATATCAATAGAATATTATATTAACGAAATTTAAATACCACTGTAATCTTAACATTATAGATTTTCAACATTATATGTAGCTTGTCAGACATAGACTACTGTTAACTACACTGAATGGCTAAATTGTCACACTTTTATTATGTTATATTTTATTGCCTTTTCGGAAAAGCTATAAGAGTATTTGTGACATCAATGTTACCACAGTCAAAAGGGTTTTACTCTACTTTTTGTCAGTGTCTTACAACACTCCTTGATCACAGCTCTGTGTGTGTGTTAGGGCAACTCAGATCAAAACATACTCATGGGACAATGCTCAGGTGATTCTTGTTGGGAATAAGTGTGATTTGGAGGATGACAGACTGGTGGCCACGGAAGATGGACAGAGACTAGCTAATGAGTTAGGTGAGTTTATTACACAAACACACATACATGCATACAAGTTCATGCATACATACATACAAAATGAATGGAACATATATACAGGGTGGGCCATTTATATGGATACACCTTAATAAAATGGGAATGGTTACTTTTCAAGATGGGTGGTGACCATGGCGGCCATTTTGAATTCAGCCATTTTGGATCCAACTTTTGTTTTTTTTTCAATGGGAAGAGGGTAATGTGACACATCAAACTTATATCCAAAAGTTGGATCCAAAATGGCTGACGTCAAAATGGCCACCATGGTCACCACCCATCTTGAAAAGTCTCCCCCCTCCCATATACTAATGTACCACAAACAGGAAGTTAATATCACCAACCATTCCCATTTTATTAAGGTGTATCCATATAAATGGCCCACCCTGTACATACTCATTCAATCTCAGTTAGGAATTGCAGCACAAGGGCTGCTATTTCTCACATACTCCCTCACAGAAGGATGTACTGGTTTGCTTTGCATCAGCAACATTTTGTGTCCAATTTTGATAAGCCAAATTATAAAAATTGGCTTAAAATGAGCTTACATCTTAAAAACTTAAATTAACAGCAGTGCCTTGCCAAAGGTTGCATTCGGTTTCATCTCCCACACATTCCTTCTTCCAATATCTCTCTATCTGTCTCTCTTTTTATTTTTACGTCACTGCATTGCAGAGCCATATTGGGCATGCAGGCAAAGGAGAGGTTATGATCCATGCTAGACAAATAAAATGGTAATAAGATGAGTGTTGGTACCAACATTCACCTCATTACTAATAGGTTATTCATCAAGAATGGTTCATAACCTCTACCATTGATCTGTGGCATTTTACAGTCAGAACTTGGAGCCTAATGTAATAATATAATTATTATGTGGCAGACATATGCAAAAGTTAGGTCAGTCCTGTTCAAACAACATGTTCTGTTGTTTTATGTTGATTGAGGGGTTAACACACTGTCTGCAGAAAAACAAAAACATCTTTCACTGGTTTAAACGTATTATAATTTTAATGGGTGTAGAGAACGTTTTTGTTAACATTTAAACATTTGCCTATGATTGTACTGTAAATGAATTCCATACAAATATTATAAACATCATATTATTTAGTAGCAGGGTACCCCACTAATGGGGACTGTGTTAACTTCATGCCTTTGTTCAGTGATTTTGTGATAATTTCTCCAGGTTTTCAGTTCTTTGAGGCGAGTGCTAAAGACAACATCAACGTGAAGCAGGTGTTTGAGCGGCTTGTGGACGTCATCTGTGACAAAATGAATGAGAGCATGGACGGAGATCTCAGCCAACTGACCAATCACAAAAGCACCAGCCTACAGGACACACCCCCTGCCGGGCAGAGTGGCTGCTCCTGTTAATGACGACGTACACAACACACGCATAACCGATGTGCAGGCAAGCACAGGCCAATGCATGGTCACACTCACTGTTACTGGACCACTCACTAGTAATCACATGTATAGTGTAACGTTCAAAAGTCAATGTTTTTCACAATTATATTGTGTTATATTCTTAACTAGATCCCTACAAGTTCACAGGTAACATATAATTAATAAAAAGTCGTATGGGAACATGAGGAAAAAATGAGAAATATGTAAAACTTGAAGAAAGAGGTTCTTTAAAAAAATCTACAGTGCCTCATTTTGCCTCAATGCCCAAAGTGCCTCAGGAGATGAAATCCTGAGAAATAAATTAGCCCCCCTCCAGTCATTAATTAAACCCATGCAAACTCATCTCTGTTCATCATTAAGACATATATGGCAGTTATTTCAAAGAAAAAATAAATGCCTAAAATATGGCTCGACTTAATTCAGCAGGCAGATTTTGAAAATGCAAACCATCCCACCTCTTTCTTTGATAGACACATACTCCCACAGGATTGGTTTCTTAGGTTTGTGCCAAAATAACCTTGGATCTGCACCTGTGTTAAGAATGTATTCTGCATTCTGACTGCAGAGTTAAAGCCAGAAACACTCAGCCATATTAACATATTAATACACTTGAAACACTTCGTTTTCACTGAAGAGGTTCTTACACTTTTTTCCCTCCCATTTTTTTAACTATTGTAAATAGTTAATTGCTGTACATGATTTATCATTTAATAACGATTTCCCCCAAATGTATAACGATATTGCATAAAATTAATAAAATAATATTTAGTGTCGTTAGTGGCACCAGACCTTTGAATGGTTGTGCTGTACACACACACACACACAAGCAAAATGCACACTCAAAGTTAACTCATCACACCAGTTGGTTTTATAATGATGCACATATTCTCCAAAAGAAAGAAAAAAACATTTTATCTCCTGTATTAATGTCATGTCCTGTTCTCTCAAACCACATTCAACACAAATACCCTTTTTTCAAAACTGTTTTGATTCTAAGCCCAGATCACTCAGATTCAAACATGTGGCCAAAACTTCTAGAAGTTGCTGTTTTAAACTAAGCTTTAAATATAAGGAGCAATCAATGAGCAGCAAGGTTTCATTTAGGAATGAATGCAGCACTTAGCTTTGTTAGCCTCAGTCAGCTCACTAAACAACCAAGCAAGCTTTGTATCACAAAAGATTGTCTAAGCATGTAAAGCATATTCCCCTTGTCTGGCTTAAACCTCAGGTTTAAAATGAAACCATTTTGCATTGCCTTTTTTATGACTCTAGCCGTGTATAGCGTTAGCTTAGCAAATATTAAGTGCAGCAGCAGACTAGCATACAATATGCTAGTCTGCAAAACAAAAGCCCCATTTAAAACATGTACTTTTGAAACATTAAGTACAAAAGGTAAAAAGTTTTAAAAAGGGAAATTATGAGGGGGGAAATCGACCAAAAGCATTGCCATCTGCTTTTACATTCACTATTAATCAGCCAGTTACTGAGAACAAGAAACTGAAAAATACTGTTCACTGAACAGGGTCCATGTTTGTTATCACCTTTAAAGGCCAAAGATAAACTGAATGGAGATTTCATTTTAAAAAAGTTTTTGTTATGAATCCACCACAAACACTGATTATATCAGACCACTTTATAATCTTTAGTGACTGTTTCACTTTCCAGATTTCAGACATTTCCCACATTTTGGGCCGTCTCCTATGATTATGCTTTTCTCAACACTGTTCCTCCACCTGGTGGACACTGAATGTAACTACTGACTGTTTCACTGTACGTCAGCTTGATTAACTGTGCTCAGCCAGAAATACTGGATAAGGAAAGCCTGAAAAGCTACTGCGGCTGGAGAAATCTTTTATATTTCCCTTGTGTGTAGCCTGTATATACTTGACCACAGTATGCTGCTATGAAAAGTTCACTGAGTGTCATTGCCATATTTTTCAACCATGGGTCAAGTTCTACACTGTGCCATCCATAAAGGGCTTTTTTTTTTTTTTTAGCACATATCATTCAGAAAGAAAATGTCCAATTCATTAACTTATTAATGTAGCTTTATTAGTATTTATAGTTTGATCTTCAGCTCCATTTGAATGCTGCCGGATTTGGTTCAGTCTTGTGTGGTAACACCGAGGCAGACCTGTGTACATCGTATAAAAAACAAGAACAATGTCACTGGAAAATTACTGTGTCAGTAACTTTTTTTAAATGTTTGTTTTGGGGAGTCTGTTAAGTTCAGATTCAGTTTAAGAGGCTTTATTGTCATTTCAGCTATATTCGGGAAACATAGTTCTTCCAGGACTATGGTGGGTTAAAGGAATACTTCAGTGTTTTGAAATTAATCTGTATACACACATAATGTCAGTTAGTATCTACAGTCATTTTAAGGTGTTATTCAGTGCTTAGTAAGAGAACTTAAAATGTGCTTGCTTTAGAAAGGAAAACTACCAAATAGAAGTCAATGGGCAGATGTTCAGCTTTGTGTATTACAAAGGACTACATTTTCTGTTCTTTTATAAATAAGGGAAATAACCATCCATGGTATTGAACTGTATGCCCTAGATGCAGTAGATAAAGTTAAAACACTGTAGTATTGCAGTAAAGTTTTGTGTGTAACTTTTGTTTGTTGTTTTTAATCCCTGTTTGTCTTTGCCCAGTTTTAATGTGTGTCATAGTGCCAGATTTGTTTTCTGATTGCGATAGAATTCCTCAAGAAAATGTGTAGTGGAAAACAGTGTATCAACAGATATGCTTTAAACGAAGGTATTTATTTGTGCTTATTTACACTGTAAATGTCTGTGTACTTTGTGTCTGCGTTACATTGTATTTCCTGTCACATAATTAGCTTCTATTAGTTTACTCTGAACTGTACACAGAAATGACAGTAATGTTCCAGATAAAGCTGGGTGTGACAAACCTACGGATGAAAAATGTCTTGGGTCTGTTTCTGAGTCACTGTTCAAAGACTTAATGTTGGACTGCTTTCAACTTCGATGCCATGAGTCGAGAATGTCAAAAAATGTTTATACACAAACTCAACTGAATTTGCAGCAAACCCAAAGAGACAGACAAACACAAATGATTTCCAAATGAATATATAGACAAACCAAATAAACCACAAAAAAAAAACTCTCATTCTTTGTCTTCTTACAAAGTAGAGCTTTAAACTGAAATTAGGAACCTTAAACATGGATGGCAGGTAAGCGTCACATTTTCCCAGTGTCTACAAAAGATTGTTATTTTTTCTGTATTTTTCTAAACGTTTTTTGTGAACGTAACCCAAGCCACATGAAAATAATTATTTTAACATGATAATATTAGGTGTAGGGGCGGCACGGTGGTGCAGCAGGTAGGTGTCGCAGTCACACAGCTCCAGGGACCTGGAGGTTGTGGGTTCGAGTCCTGCTCCGGGTGACTGTCTGAGAGGAGTGTGGTGTGTTCTCCCTGTGTCTGCGTGGGTTTCCTCCGGGTGACTGTCTGTGAGGAGTGTGGTGTGTTCTCCCTGTGTCTGCGTGGGTTTCCTCCAGGTGACTGTCTGTGAGGAGTGTGGTGTGTTCTCCCTGTGTCTGCGTGGGTTTCCTCCGGGTGACTGTCTGTGAGGAGTGTGGTGTGTTCTCCCTGTGTCTGCGTGGGTTTCCTCCAGGTGACTGTCTGTGAGGAGTGTGGTGTGTTCTCCCTGTGTCTGCGTGGGTTTCCTCCGGGTGACTGTCTGTGAGGAGTGTGGTGTGTTCTCCCTGTGTCTGCGTGGGTTTCCTCTGGGTGACTGTCTGTGAGGAGTGTGGTGTGTTCTCCCTGTATCTGCGTGGGTTTCCTTCAGGTGACTGTCTGTGAGGAGTGTGGTGTGTTCTCCCTGTGTCTGCGTGGGTTTCTTCTGGGTGACTGTCTGTGTGGAGTGTGGTGTGTTCTCCCTGTGTCTGTGTGGGTTTCCTCTGGGTGACTGTCTGTGAGGAGTGTGGTGTGTTCTCCCTGTGTCTGCGTGGGTTTCCTCCGGGTGCTCAGGTTTCCTCCCACTGTCCAAAAACACATGTTGGTAGGCGCCCCCTCCAGGGTGTGTTCCCTCCTTGCGCCCAATGATTCCAGGTAGGCTCTGGAGCCACTGTGACCCTGAACTGGATAAGGGTTACAGATAAAGGTTGAACGAATGAATATTAGGTGTATAAATTTTAAAGACTTTGTGTGAGTGTGTGTAACATTGTAAATCATAATTCAAATTCAAAACAAGTGCATCAATTCATTTTTTTCGTGGGGATAATATTGTATCCAAAAGAATGTGTAGGATTGGGTTATACAATTTATAGATGGTGAGGATGAAGTGGAATTTTATACTTAATATTTAGGTTAGGGGTATTTTTATTCAAATTGTCATTTATAAATATATGCAACAGAAACCATGAAATGACAGAAGAGTGGGGGAATGTTTTAATTTTAAATTACAGTGATATGTCATACAAAAATCCCTTTGTACAACTAATAATACTTTACTGAAATAAAAGGAGCATTAGGTGACGTCAGACTAAAGATGTTTTGAGCTCCACTAATTCATCACCAACTACAGTGGGTGTCTGAAAACTTTTGGACATGTAGTGCATGTAAAATCCCTGACTGCAGTTTTGAACTGTGATACATTGCTGTTACAAAATCTGTTTTACACTCATCTACTTTTTCGAAGGGATCGTATTATAACATGATAAAATTGGTTCAGAGGGTTGATTCCCAGCATGATTCAGTGATAAACTGTAATGCAGGAAGAGAAGTTTCCAAATGTGTCTTCACACTTCCTGTGTGTGTTAAGAGAGCTTTTATTGGAGTGAATGTTCAACATGGAAAAGAGAAACTGATACAATGCATGCAAAATTTTCTTTAAATGTAAAATGAATGGAGTGTGTGAGTGAATGTGTGTCTGTGTTGCCCTGTGAAGGACTGGCGCCCCCTCCAGGGTGTATTCCTGCCGTGCGCCCAATGATTCCAGGTAGGCTCTGGACCCACCGTGACCCTGAACTGGATAAGCGCTTACAGATAATGAATGAATGAATGAATGAATGAATGTAAAATGAATGTGAAAATTGAACAAATATATTATAGCATATTATTTAAGAATACAGACCAAGGTCCTTTAAAGTAAACTGTAATGTGGCATACTTCCTAAATGAATTATATTGATAACCACTGAAAAATATTCCATGCCCATCATGGAGACTTGGGTGCCCACATTCCTGTTGCCGGTTCACTGGTTGTTTTTCTGGGACCACTTCTGGTAGGTACCAACCATTGAATACCAAAAAACACACTGGTGTTTACCTGTATTTCTGACACTATGTTGCATAAATATAAAATGACTCCAGATGTTTACTACATGGCCTTGACACGAATGCATGAAAGTACAGATTTGTGTGGAAATTGTCTGTGCTATTAGTTCTTATACAGCGTCAGCTACCAGGTCAAATCCAGTTAATAATCAGCTTTGACTGTGATATCATCTTTGTTCTGCTTTTATAAAGATATGATGCCCGTAGTCCCGTTGCCCGTAGGTAGGTAAAATAACTGGTCAGCACTAATGACTCACCACCTCATGATTTGAATCCAGAAGTTTCCGGTGTGATCTTTGACCACTTCTTAACTGTGTTTGGACATCCACCCCAAGCCCCTCCTTCTGGACGATAAAACAACTGTGTATGTTTCTGTACAGAGCACACACTCTACACGACTGGACAAACACACTCACCTGTGGAGAGGTAAGAGCCTCAGTAACCAGCACCAGAGAAGTCATAGCAATAACAAGTTTAGGAATATATATGTGAGGTGAAACATTGTATAGATACAATACAGTTATAAATTGTGTGAATTCTAATTATTAATTATGGTCAATTTATAAACGCTTCAGACGTAGGTTGTTGCAGTTTTAAGTCAATATTAAACCTTGGCCGAGGACACACACCAATAATTTGTGCTGTTCCTGACCAAGGTGGGAATAGAACCTGGTAAAGGCTAGTAAGTAGCCTTCTATTCCCACCTTGGTTTCATATGTTTTAGACAATCAATATGGATCGAGTTGTGATAAAGATGTGTGTTTGAACTAGGTTTTTGGGGTGTTTTGGGAGGTTTTTTTAGCAGCTAAACACTACAGAAACAATTAAGTTATTCATTCATTTCTGTAACCGTTTATCCAGTTCAGGGTCGCGGTGGGTCCGTAGCCTACCCGGAATCACTGGGCGCAGGGCAGGAACACACCCTGGAGGGGGCACAATTAAGTTATGAGAAATGTGACTACAACAATATACTAATGCACAAAATCATCTTGTCAAAAGACGAACAAGCTACAGGATCACACTGTGAAGACAAAATATGTTTATGTTAAACCTGTGAACATTAATATTATTGAGAAATTCTAATCACTGCACACATATTTGGGACCAGTTTCTTATCATTTTTTTCTCTATTATTATTATTATTATTTGTGCAGAATTTGAAATTGTGTGGCATGTATTTCCATTTAAAATTAGGAATATTTTAGAATTTTAAATTCTACAGAATTTAAATTATTTTCTATTAATTTCCACTTAATGTTCAGATCATTTATCATCAGATCATCTATCTATCTATCTATCTTCAGTCCGTAAGAGATTATATCTGTAATTCTGTCACATGTAAACACTATGTTGCTGTCTGAATTAACACACATTTTGTGTAAGGCCCTGAGGCCATAAGAACGTAAGGAAAACTTAAGAAAAATAACTAGTATTAAATCTGTCATGTCTTAAACCATATTTATAATGTTATACTGTCATTTACAGAAGGTTCACTCTTAGGCTGCATCCGTTTCCGTTCTATTGTGTTTTTAACCAGCCTTTATAGACGTCAAATGAACATCTCGTAACTTGCTCTCTGTTTTATCAGTGTGATTCATCTATTCATCTTCTTTGACATGTGTAAAGAGGAAGTTCTTACGGCGCTACAGTTGTAATTTGACTTTGACTTTGAACTCTCCAGTGTCACACGAACAGAAAAACTGCACTACACGTCTTTAACGCTTAAAAAAATAAAAAATACAATTAAAAAGAGTTGAACTTGCCTGAGAAGGAATTACTAACTTTGGCTTTATCAAGTATTACCGGTAATATTATAAATCTAGTACCTCAAAGCCACATCAAAATGCTGGATGGGAACCAAAACTGTAGCCCACATCATCGACATCAACCTAATGTAGACCAATCTCCTACTGCAGTCGTCTCAGGACACGCAAAAGAGCCGGTTCTAAGAGCCGATGCTTGGTAGTGTATCAGAAGAACCGACTCCCATTCAACGAGAGCCGGCTCCCCGATTTCTCATTAGCTCTGCTCCCACACCCGAGGACAGTGTGAGGGTGGATTATACCATTATGTTAAAGCGGAGGGGGAGATCTCCCCCCCGTTTGCACGTAGTCCAGTCATCTGATTTTCTTGAATGCTAATCTGCACTAGCTTATACAGTGTTTCAAAATTAAGATATACTGTTGATATTGTAGATTTGTTTGCAGTTTTTGTTTGTCCTGTGTTCCATTAAACATGTATTTAAAACGTTAAACAAATGTAAGATTTTTTTAACAAGATAAACGTACAAAAGAAAGCAATTATAAAGTTTATCATAAAAGACTGAAGGCAAAAGGGCTTCCCAGCACACAAACATTCATTTTTGCTCATTTAGGCTAAAATACGAGGCTACAAATGATAACAAGTAAAACGCTGTTTGGGAGCCAAAAGTGCCAGCTCTTCTTTGGGAGCCGAGCCTAAAGAACCGGCTCTCTGAAAAGAGCCAAACATCCCATCACTAATCTGAGCTAGCTATGTCTAGAAACTACCTGCTTTGATAGAAGGGGGAGCTTGACTGAAATGCAAACCAACCAACCATGGGACTGTCAATTTTCAGAACAGTACTGAAACAAAGATAGGACCCAATTATGTTAGAAACATATACCCAGAATGCAGTCAGTGCACATGTATTTAAAATGGCTGACTGCATTCTGGATATAGGCTAAACGAATTAAGCACACTAATATGATACAGAAATAAAAGTGCTATTACTTGTTACTGATTCAATACAACACACACACATTCATTCATTCATTGTCTGTAAGTGCTTGTCCGGACTCAACACAACCCAGAACTGGATAAGCGGTTACAGACAATGAATGAATGAATTAATTAATGGTAACAAAAACACAAATGGGACTGGTTTAAAAATAGATGCATATATTTGATTTTTCATATTATTTGTTTTCAAAAACTGTCAATTTTTTTATGAAATCAAAGTAACATTTCACACAGAGCAATAATCTGTACGTCACTGAGTTCCCAGCATCTCGTCCACTGTGTACTCAATGTACTCAGCTTTACCAGAATTAGAAACTCAAATGCAGTATTTTTTTTTCTCCATAAATGGGCCCAAAGTCCACTGGCTCCCATGGTTTGCGGGAACTAGCGACAGTGTCATAATGCTTTTTAATTGCAGTAATAAGGATGTAGAGCAGGCAAACCATAAAAGCAGATGACGGAGCACAAACACGCATAGATGTAACATTTCACCAAGCCCTGTTTTAGTTATATATAAGTTCAGAGTCTTGAGATTAATAACTGAAGGTGTTGGAGTGAAATTATTTATATAATTCATGAATGGGTTCAGTGTGACACAGTGATGTCTTTAATTTGATTATTTAATTTAATACATCTTCTGAAATTCTGCTTACATTAACATCTTAATGTTTCCATAGGCTGTTTATTAGAGCATTCATCATTATAAAACTACAATATCTGTGTTGTATATGTTCCATTCCACAAACTACCACACTAGTCACAATGATACAAGACTAGAAAAACTTCCTCTTTAGTTTTGCAGTGATGTCATGTAGTTGGTAACTGACAGACATAGTGCAGACTAAGGTGATTCATTATGAAACCTGATCCACCAGCAACAAACATAACCTCACATCAGACTGACTGCTTCACCCACAGGTCCAGCTCAGTAGATCTAGTGTGCACTGAGGTCAAGTGCTACTGAAGAATTCACATTTATCGATGGAGGAGATAAGATAGCGCAGATGCAGCCAACTCTGTGAACTTACACACAGTGCTGTGTCCATTTTTTGTGTCGTATAAGAGCTGTTATCACAGAGACGTGTATGGGCTTGCAGCTGAGTGTTCTTGATTTATTGGAAAGGGCTGATTATATTTTTTAACCCAGTTTCACACTCTACCTACTTACTAAGCCTCCCCCAGGTCAGTGCTACTGAGAACTGTAATGGGACAGTTTAACACACCTGGGGGAGAACCCTAACTTTTCAGCATTTACAATGAGTCATAATTAAGTATAGCTTATGAGTACAATAATAAACAACACAGTGTATAAATGTAGTATGATTGCACTTAAAATTAAGAAAACATTTAAACAGCAGCATATTGGAGCAATTATCAAAAGAAAATCAGCAGAAATAAAGTCATATTATGAAACCTGTATGACAGTAATAGTATTGTTGTATATATTAATTTTACTGTATTAGGTTAAGAATGATGAATTACCACTTTGTACTTGATGGAAAGTGCTGCTCTGAAGTATCAGAGTTTAGTGGAAGGCCACTTTATTCTTCATATGAAGCTGCATAAGGCCTTGGCCCTACTTTCTGAAAAGTTAAAGAAACACAAAGATTTTCTTCAACATTTATTAGCATGAAAAAAAAAAGCGTTTTTATTCTGGAAATGAGCTTAATTCGTCTGGGAACTTACTCTGGGGTTCTGTAGATTTTGATCCAATGATTTTATATAATAATTCAAAATGGAGGCACGGTGGTGCAGCAGCTAGTGTCGCAGTCACACAGCTCCAGTGGCCTGGAGGTTGTGGGTTCAATTCCCGCTCCGAGTGACTGTCTGTGAGGAGTTTGGTGTGTTCTCCCTGTGACTGTGTGGGTTTCCTCCGGGTGCTCCGGTTTCCTCCAACAGTCCAAAAACACAAGTTGGTAGGTGGATTGGCGACTCAAAAAGTGTCCGTGAATGTGTGAGTGTGTGTTGCCCTGTGAAGGACTGGCGTCCCCTCCAGGGTGTGTTCCCACCTTGCACCCTGAACTGGATAAGCGCTTATGGATAATAAAAAAAATGACATTTTCAAAATTGTTATGGCATCTATTAACATACTAATTCTCATATTCTTTTAATATAAGACTATTCATATTCTAAAAACTATTATTAATAACAGTGTGCTAATTTTCAGTCTCTCGAAACCTGTAGCACAAAGACAGAGACAGAAAGAAACTCAAACATTTACAGAGATAAAAAAGACTTGGGAAAGCTTTTAAGCACAGACGTGCCTTTAAAGCTGGGTTAACTATTTCTCTGGCTGTGTGGACACTGGTGCTGATAAAAACCCTTTACACCGCTCACTGCTATTTCATACAGTATTAACAAAAGGTGTGAATAAGAGGAAACTGGGCTGTGGGGGAGCTTCTTTTCAGTGTAAGTGAACATACAGAGTGTGAGTGCGTGTTTGATTGTGCGACTGATCTTTGACTTTCCCTAAGATATTTCCCTTCTTTTTTTTAAGGACTATAAACCACTCTGCCAAGATGTGCTGCACGGGGTTCCTGAAGATAATAATGTTCGTCTTTAACGGACTGATATTTGTAAGTCAAAGTCTTTTTCACATTCTGATTTTAGTGTAATGATAATGATCTCATCTTGTCTAGTCTCACTGTTACAGGTGTAAGAGAATAATACAGCAGGATGATATGAACAATAATTAAGTATTTCAGTAGCTCATGCCCAGTGCTGAGTGTTGACTAGAGGGATATAAAGCCCTGTGTTTGTGGAAGTGATGGCGCTTCATTCAGTACCATTTGGGATGAGCTGGAGAGGCTTTTGTGATCCAGAACTAATCTGTAACTGACCTCACTAACATTCTTGTGTTTGAACGCCATCAACTCCTCACAAAAACGTTCCAACATCTAGCGTGAAGTCTTCCCAGAAAAGTAGGAGCTGTTACTGCAGCAAAGGGTGACAAATCTACTCATTAGTGCCATTTATTTCAGAATGGCATCAAATGTATGGGCATAGTGTCCTTTAACAATGAAAATGATTTTATTATGTAAAGATATGTACAGTTTAAAGATCATGGTTATGTTGCGACACTTATTTTTAATAATAAGGACATGACATGATTATTTGAATAAAGCCATTGCATTAACCTTTCCTTAGTCACTGTACTAAAAGCATATCCTGAGTAATTCCCAAGCACACTTATCTCAGTCCAGAGTTTATTAGCCATATTTTATCTCAGATTATTAGATAAAATAAATATCCTTTAATAATGTATTTACAACACATCGCAATGCATTTATGGACTCTAAAGGCAAAGGGCCTTCTCTGCTGTACTATAGCTTAACTATAGCCTGTGGCCAGTTTTTAGGACTGGGTATTGGTTCTTAGTAGAATAAAGGTGAGGACTAACTGACCTTAGATCAGTACAAGACACACACCCTCAACACAACATAGAAAGGAAACATTCTTTATCAAAGAGAGTCTCATAAAACCCTTGTGATTGAAAAGTCCTAAAACTAGGTCGCCCGTGTGGCGTCTCCCAAAGGGTTGGGACGAAAAACAAATAATCATAAAATGACAAAGCATAAAGAACACAAAGAAACTTAAAGGTTTTACATTATCTGCACCTTTACAGTGTCGTCTCTTCCAGTGCTTTCTCTGTTCCTTCATAAACATGAAGAAAAAGAGGTCTTTAATAACAACAATGTGTCATTTTTGGTTATAATGTGAAAACTCCAGCTGGTTTTCACACTGTATGAATGTTTCACAATCAACAGAGCAGTAAAAATGATCTGAAACTAAAACTGAAAACCTTGTATTTCCAATGAACTACATTTTCAGGAGAAAGAGAATAAAAATTAACTGTAATAGGAGTTTTTCCACGTCATTTCTGATCATTTCTATTGCTCAGCTGGTTGTGAAACTTGTCTACAATGGTGATACAAGGTTAGTAGACATGTGCTTTTGGTGTGTGCAATTCTGATTATGCTATGGTGCATCCACAAGATAACAGCTTTCATTATTATTATTATTTTAATTATTTAGTTATTTTTTAAATAATATATGATTATATGGGGTGGCACGGTGGCAGAGCAGGTAGTGTCACAGTCACACAGCTCCAGGGACCTGGAGGTTGTGGGTTCAAGTCCTGCTCCGGGTGACTGTCTGTGAGGAGTTTGGTGTGTTCTCCCTGTGTCCGTGTGGGTTTTCTCCGGGTGCTCCTGTTTCCTCCCGTAGCCCAAAAACACACGTTGGTAGGTTGATTGGTGACTCAAAAGTGTCTGTATGAGTGAATGTGTGAATGTGTGAGTCCCTGTGAAGGACTGGCGCCCCCTCCAGGGTGTGTTCCTCCCTTGTGCCCAGTGATTCCGGGTAGGCTCCGGACCCACCGCATCCCTGAACTGGAGAAGCGGTTACAGACAATGAATGAATGAATGATTATATGGTGTATAATAGATGTGATGGAGCATATAGTTACAAAGCATTTGTATTTAGCCTTTCCTTTAAGGTATAACATATATTTAACCATGTAAACTGTACACAACAGATGACATTGAAACCAAGTGTGATTTTATGCACTGTTTGTTTTGTTGATGTTTTAACACACTGCTTCCTGGAACACTTCCTGTGTATGGTGTTACAATGGTGTGAAAATTAAGTTCAGCAATAAAAGTACAGTGCTCACACTGGGAGATTAAAAGATAAGAGTAATTCACGTATTAATAATGATAATGATAATATTGTTGTGGTTTTTTAAATTATATAAATATAGTAAAAATATATTTTTTCTGTCTGACTTGTCTCCTTCCCTCCTATCTCTTTTTTTCTCATTCTGACCCTTTCTCTCACCCCAACTCCCTTCTTTTTCTCTCTCATTTACTCCCCCCATACCTCTCTCTTTCTCTCTCTCTCTCTCTCTCTCTCTCAGTTGGCAGGTGGAGCGATTCTGGGTGTAGGTATCTGGGTGGCTGTAGATAAAAATTCACTGCTGGGAATACTGAACGCAATTGACAATGCTCCGTCGGAGCTGGCACAGCTGGCAAACGTGGGCTACCTGCTAATCGCTGTGGGGTCAATTCTCGTGATTATGGGCTTCCTGGGCTGCTGTGGAGCCATCACAGAGAACAAGTGCATGCTCCTCACTGTGAGTGACCTCTGAACCTTTGTGAACCAGTTACTCTGCTGTTTTGAATGTCTTTTTAATTTTTTAAATATTTGCATATCTATAGAAAAGTGTGTATATTATTTATAAAATCTATTAAATTACAACAAAAACTTTTAATAAATTTAATTTCATTATTCAGTGAATTTCACCAGTTTGTTAGATATATGTGCACTTGAATTAGCGTACTATATAACCATAATCAAGTATGTTTAAAAGCTAAGCACCACTTAATGGACCTCCATGAATATTTCACATTATTTTAGTTACTGACATATATAAGTAGATAGATAGATAGATAGATACTTTATTGATCCCCAGGGGAAATTCAAGGTCTCAGTAGCTTACATACATCACATACAACAATCACTAACAGCAATGGACGTGTTGTGTGAATTAAAATGAAAATAGCAGCTTAATTTGCTTTAAAACTGACAATTTTATTAAATTGACGGAAAAATCCCGAGCTCACTACGGAAATTCTTGAACGCAACAGTGACGTCACTGGTGGACAGCAACTGAACAACGCCGCGATAAAACACCGTTATGACTGACTGTTATGACAGTATCTAGCTAAATAACCAACATTATTCATGACAATAGCCTAACATTAAGCTAAACTCAGATTTAGATGTACCGTTATTCTTGTAAATGTGATCGAAGTCGAACTCGAATTCCTCCGACACTATAAACCTCCGTAATGCAGCTACGTAGCCGAGTATAATCTGAGACACCGAGTTTAGCGAGTCAAGCTAACGTTAACTAACACCAACTAAAACAGGCGAAGTGAGTGTCCTTACCCTGTTTACCTCCATGTTACAGAGGCTCTTGAACACCTTTCGTTGGTGTCCTTACATGCCCATATTGTTGGAAAAGCGCCAGTGAAATGAGCTACAGATAACGGAGTGAGCGGATGGTCCTTTCCAAAGTGCCCGTTTAAAGTTGACAAATTTAGTCCATTTTCTGGATATTTTGGGATCTTTGGGCCATTTGTGCACAGATGTCCCACTGTACATTGAATGATTGCAGCCAAAAACAACACACCTTTTCATCATTTTGCATTAAATTAAGTGCAACTTCTAGAGTTGTTGTCCACCATCTACGTCACAGGCAAGACGCCTATTAGAGTTTCCGAACACCGTTGGGGGGGCAACGGTCTTTTAAACCTTATTCCTTCAATTAGTAAGAAATAACATGTTTTCTGACTATCAATAAACACAAGTTAGGAACTCAGATTCCACTGTATTTATTTGTTTGACACTTTCATAAAGCTGGTGCAAAGGATAAGCAATCGATTCATTAGGATTTTCTCTTTCACCTTAAATAGTGCACTAGTTGCATTCTGTTCCTTAGAGGAGTGAAAGATGTTTAACTAAGCTTTACCTCTTTGTTTCAGTTCTTCATCATTCTACTCATCATCTTCATCGCTGAAGTGGCCGGGGCCATTGTTGTGCTTGTGTTCCAGCCCTTGGTAAGAAAACACTCAAAACGTCTTTAAATAAAATCTTCTTATGAGGCCATTTTCTCTAACATTCCTATAGCAAGCTTAATGATGTAGCATTTAGCAATAGTTTAGTCTTTTAGCTGACTCTTTTCTAGCTGTTTGGTGTTCAAACACCTGTACATGGCTGCTAAACAAAAAGGAAAATCAGTCAAACCTGTCTCAACCGCAGTGGGTGAAAATGGGTGGATTTTTCAGAGTGACACGGTTTTATTTTAATTTTTTCATTTTTTTATTTTGTGAATTAAAAGCACATGCTAAAATGTGAGTTATGTAAAATTACCTTTCCATGTATTATATATAGCCAATATATGTTTCAGTCTGCTTCATTAGGGTGACCAGCTCTGAGATGGTGAAAAACAGGACATGTCTCCGGGGGGTGGGGGGTGTACTACTGACGTGCAGACTGACCAATTAAATGTTTACAGAGAAGGTTATCGACCAATAACGGTAGCTCTACAGTCAGACCGTCCAATCAGAAGATTTTAGGCTACTTCACCACGCCCCCTTCTCACTCAAGCGAACCAATCGGAGTAGGGGAGGGCGGGACTAGTTTGTGAACGAAACGCTTCTCGAAGTTCTATGTAAGCTCTAGAAAAACAAAATCCCGGACGTTTGTGAAATTCCGCCCGGACATTTTTTTAATTCTAAACAAGAGGACATGTCCGGGTAAAAGAGGACGCCTGGTCACCCTACCTATTCTAAAAGTTTATGTAATTAATTAAAACCCTACACTGTTTGAGAGCTGAGTTGAAACATGTGTGTGTTGTTCACCCCTCTCTTTCTTTCTCCCACTCAGGCTGAGGAACTGTTGCAGAAGCTGAATGAAAATTTTGTTGAAGCCATCAGAAATGAATATGGCACCAATCCAGATTTTACAAATCTGATGAATAACACTATGACTCAGGTATGTATTGAGATACTGAGAAATGTATGAATGAACACATTCTGAACAAATTGGTATTATTTGTGTAAATAATCATATCTTTCTTTCTCTCTCTGTTTGTGTGTCTCTTTAGTTAAAATGTTGTGGCTACAATAACTACACAGATTTTGTAAATGACACCAAAATCTACCCTGACAGCTGCTGCACTGAAATATCTGGGCCGTGTACTCAAACAGAAGCAGCAAACGAGGTACTGTATTAATCCCCAAATTATTCCCTGAATCTTTTGAGTTTATTATGCAGGGGGAAAATAGCTAAACCCTATACCTACAGCCACTCGTTGCTCTTAAACCACTGACTTATGCACAGGCACCAGTTTTGGCAACGTGTTGAGCCTGCTATTAAGCCTAGGCCTGGACCAAACAATATTTTAATAGAAGTTTTTCCAGCGAATAATGTAAAGTAAAAAAATAAAATAAAGAATCAGTGTCCTCTTTGCCCTCTATGGCCTGACGTCTTAACCTACCAACACAAAAGTTGGATCACAGATGACAATACATTTGAAAAACCCTTTACAAACATCACTGATATGGTCTTTAATGTCTGTGCTGGTGTGTGGTTTTCCTTGTAGCCTGTGCAAGGTTGTTTCCAAGCGCTGGTGAATCTGCTGGAGAAAAATGCCATTGTTATTGGTGGAGTGGCTCTTGGTATCGCTGCCTTGGAGGTATCACACTTTGATATTTCTCCACAGTTTACACATTTAAGACTGAAAATGAATGCACTACATGTTTATAATAAAAATGTATCTCATTTTTTTTCCCATTTCTCTTTACTTTTAAAATAAATAATCATTAGAAATATCACCCAAACATACTCAGAATAAAATCTCATTACATTAACCTATGTTCATAAGCGAGAAAGTTTTCACCTTCTAAACAGTTGCTGTTGTGGAGATATCAAGCTTCTTTTTTCAATAACGCTATTTATTTTTTCCCCAGATCGCTGCAATGGTTGTTTCCATGGTCCTGTACAACAATGTGGGGAAGTAATCTCAGAGGCTGTGATTACACCCTGCACTGACATATGCACTTCTTCCCTGAATTTTTACATTACAAAAATGTAAATTTTTGAATATAAAATTCACTCATATTGTGTACATATATGTGTAAATTCAGTAAGCACCATCTCTTTCCTATATAATGAGTCATTTCCTGTTAGTTTTCTAGCAGATTTTGGTAAGGTGAAGTAGCCTGATTTATTAACCATGCTAATATTGTATCAAAACATTTGTTAGAACTTTTGGACTTCATCAGGCCTTTGTTCCAAACTTGTTTCCCTTTGAATTTTTGGCTTTTTATCAGAGATGGATGAAGAAAAATACCTTGAGCAGTTTAGTTACTCAAAATAAAAGGCATTACAGTTATAGTCAATCAATACGCTCCCACAACAACACAGATTTCTCTGAAAATAGAAACTAAAAATGTTTAAAATATTTACTATGTGATTCTGTAGAAATTTTGAAGACCTCAGAGCACTGTGTGTGCATTAGGGTTGCATTATTTTCACATTCATGTCACTCTTCCATGTTTTTGACTACACGTTGTTTAGTAAAGTGTAGTCCATGTGTTGTGATGTTTTATCACTATTATAATGGAATGTTTGTACTGTATAAATTTAAATTAAAGGTGAGGTATTCTGAAAGGACTTGTTTGGTTGATTATTTGTGTATTAGGTCTGTTATTTGAACACCGACAGTGACTACTACAGCCAAAAACGAAAGATTTAACCATACTGTCACTATCCAATGAAAAACATGTATCTCCATTTTTGTCTGTTTTATGTTTACTACATCATTTGAACACAGCAGCTGTCCTTCACATTGTGTGAAAGTGTCATGATGAATGGACCAATAGAAATGCTCAAAATAGTCTGTGAGGAGCTTGGTGTGTTGTCCACATGTCCTCTCACAGTCCAAAAACACACATTACTAGATGGATTAGCTACTCAAAAGTGTTCAAAGGTGTGAATGTGTAAGTGAGTGACACCCTGAAAAGGACTGATATTCCCTCCTGTGTGTGCTCCTGCCCTGCGCCCAGTGATTCTAGGTAAGCTCTGGACCCACCGTGACCCTGAACAGGGCTAGTGGTTATCATTTAATGAATTCACAGTTCACACTATGAATGAATCATGAAGTCAGGCACTTCGCTTTTGTACTCTCCAAAGTTAGATATCCTAGTTTAAGGATAAATTAAGGTTTTGAGGCGCGTAATGACATACTACAGATATAAATAATGTTAATTTTCATTTTCTGTAACAACTTGATCCAGTTCAGTGTTACTGTGGGTCTGGAGCCTACCCAGAATCACTGGGCGCAAGGCAGGAAAACACCCTGGATAGGGCATCACACTCTAAGCCATTCATACGCTCAAAGCTATGGAGAGTTTCACACAGCCAGTCCACCTACCTGCATGTGACTGCGTGTTTGGACTGTGAGATGAAATCCTTGCAGACCCAGGGAAAACACACCACACTCCTCACAGACAGCGAGCGAATGCAGGCTTTAAATCCACAGCTTCACAACCCTGGAGGTGTGTGACAGTGTCACTGTCACTGAAATGTATTCTCCCTCGTTTAGTTGCAGCTGTTCCTCATTGACTGCCAACTTCTCACCAGGCTCCAGAATTGATCAGAAATCTATAGTGTAATTTCCTTCAAGATCAATATATGGTCCCTGAGTAATTAATACACTACCACAAGGGGGAGCTGAGGGATTGTTTTTGAATATCACAAACTCTGAGTGTAAAGGGGGGGGGGGGGGTATGCAGCCTATGTGAGTCATTCAGTGGGAACTTATGCTATCTCTCTTTGTTTAGACCTCATTTTGGGCTAAAGTTACCTGGTTAGGACAGGCATTCTGCTTTGTGGAATGCTTTGTCCTTGACTGCCTTGAATGCAGGATTGTAACTATTTCAAGCTGCACTCCCATGTACTCCCATCAGATTCCTTTCCTACTAAAGACTCAGTTAGTGAAACAGTCTAAAGCCAGAATAATGTAACATACATTTCATAAAACAGCTCATCTTAATATAAAGACCTTTACTTATCATCAGTGATTACTACTATCCATCCATTATCTGTAACCGCTTATCCAAGTTAGGGTCGCGGGGGGTCCAGAGCCTACCTGGAATCATCGGGCGCAAGGCGGGAATACACCCTGGAGGGGACGCCAGTCCTTCACAGGGCAACACAGACACACACACACACCTACGGACACTTTCGAGTCGCCAATCCACCTGCAACGTGTGTTTTTGGACTGTGGGAGGAAACCGGAGCGTGATTACTACTAATTACTACTAAATACTAGTGATTCAATGAGCACATGTTTGTAAAAGAAACACAAACATTTAAAATTTCCCTTCACAATTCCCCCTTTGATCATTTAATCACTACTCTCTATCCACCTGGGAACGAGGGGCACCAAGTTCGAGTGATACATCATCTTGTTTTGTTGGTTGAGACTGAACATTAATAACGAGAGCTTGCATGGTGGCGGTGCGGGCCAAACAAGTGGCGCTGACCCGCAGGATGCATGGGACTAAGGTCGCTAGTAGTAAAATGGTTACAAGCACTGGGATTGCTATTACCATCAACTGCACAAACCATCCACCAAATAATGCAGCCAACCAACTCCCCCAATCATTGCTAACATCTTGGGGAGTGGTTATTGCACCTCTCATGTCGTCTATATAATTGGTCACATTTTCTGAAACATCAGATATATAAAAACAACACAAAGTGTTCAGCATAGCACAAACTCCTTCTTGCTGCATAGTTATTAAACCTAAAACTTGTCTGTGTTGTATGACTGCAGCCCTTAAAGCCTGTTGCTCTATACTAATGCTTATATCACTCCTGTGGTGTCATACATTCATTATTATGCAAGTCCATTGATCTTTCACAGGTCTGTTGCTGCTCCCATGCCGCCAAAGATAGACCAGCCAATGACTGCTCCCAGAGTGGTCCATGGGGGTGTAGAAGGTTCCTCCTGGAGCAATCAGGAGCCCCAAAACCACCAGACACAGGAAAGCCAAAGCCCTTTCATTTCTTGACGTACCTGCTCTCAGAGGAGCACTCCCCTTCTTCCTGCAGTCCCAACTGCAAGGGCATTATGGACTCACTGCTAGGTAGTGGGATCCTCAGTGGACGCGCTAGCTTCTCATGGAGCCTTCTTGCAATGGGTGTGGTGGACCCACGTTGTTCGTCCTTCAACTTTGAGTGTGGTCCCATGAGCAATCTTTATGAGGCCTTCCATATAAATTTCTGGTAAACCAGGTTTGTTAGTGGGTGTATGTATCCATACCCCATCTTTGAGAACACAGCTTTCTTTGACCCATTCAAGTGGTGTGGCAGTTGATTGAATTTCTGTTAGAGTAGCTGTCGGCTCTGACGACACTTTGCATTGTGGGAGCTGCTGAACTGTCTTTTTGCTGCTGCTTTATCAGCTTTATCAGCTCTCTCATTGCCCTTACTTACCATATCCTGTTTTCTGGTGTGTGTGGCACATTTACAGATGGCTAAGTGTTTTGGTAAAAGCATTGTATCGAGCAAAGAGGCAATCAGTTTATGTTGTTGTACCTGCACTTGTCAAGAATATTCTTTGTTTCCAAATGCACCCAAAATCTGTGGCCACAACACAAGCATACCTCAAATCAGTGTACCCTGTTACTGATCTATTTGCTGCTAGCTCACGCTTTGGTCAGTTTCATGATCTGACACAACTGCATATCCTACTCTATCAATACCTGTTTCATCTTTTGATGCTGATCCATCCAAATAGTAGACTACATCTGGGTTAGGGAGGGGTTCATCAGTGAGGTCTGACCTTGGTGAACAGTTACACCTAAGTGATGACTACCACACAATCATGTGGTTCTCCCTCTCTCTCAATGGGAAGCAGGGCATTTTAAGCAAAGTGGTGTAATATCTCAACCACCGTTGGGTCGACAAATGTGATACTTTTTGGTCCTGGAGTATATTATGTACGGCATGTGGGACCATTAGAGTGAGCGGTGCATACGCAACTACATCTCATGATGCTACTACAGCCTTTTCTGCTGCTGCCACTGCCCTGAGGCACAAAGGAAGGCCTCGTACTACAGGGTCTAATTTTGCTGAAAATATGCAACTGATCTCAATCTGTCTCCATGCTTCTGGCATAACACAGAGGTCACGCAACCTCCTTTTTCATCTACAGTTTGGACAAAAGGCTTTTCAGGATTAGGAACCCCGAGTGCAGGCACCTGTTGTAGGCCCTGTTTAAGCTGCACAAACGCCTCCTTGGCTTGAAGAGTCCACTCTAGATGTGTAGTGGAACCTTGCTTGGTTGGGATTATGTCTCTCAGGGGAGCTTCCAGTTCTGAATACGAGAGAACGAATGACCTGCAATAGGAACACGTACCTAGAAAAGACAACAGTTGTTTTTTGGTTAATGGCTTAGAAATTTTTTCAATTGCTGACGTCCTGTCTACAGCCAGTGTATGTGTGTCCCCCTTCAGAATGTGACTGAGAAAGGTCACTTCTGTTTAGTTTATTTCAGCTGGCCTTGTGACCTTCCTTAGCTAGATGTTTCAGTAAGGAAAGTGTGGCCTGTTTACACAGCTCTGCGGACGGTGCTGCTATCAATAGATCATCTACATACTGGATTAAAGCCACACCCTCAGGCATGATTAGTGGCTCAAGACTGTCCCTTAGGGCAACATTATAGATGGTGGGATATGCACAGTAACCTTGGCAAAATCATGTGAAATGTGTACATTTTACCTTTAAATGAAAACGCAAACCAGAATTGGCTTTCTGGTTGCACTGTTACGCTAAAGAAAAGAAAAACAAACATTGGCTAGGTTTTCCACTGAATAATGAGTTGTATTGGGTGGAATTTGAGCCAAAATAGTGTGAGGGTTTGGTACTTCTGGGGCTCTAGCCTGCACTGCTGCATTTACCGCCTGTAAATTCTGAACAAACCTCCACTCATCCCGGCCGGGCTTTTTTACAGGGAATATAGGTGTTCTAACTGGGGAGTCCGGAGATGGAATAATTACCCCTGCTTTCAATAGAGATTGAAAAACCGGTTTTATACCCTCTATGGCTTCAGGTTTTAGAGGGTATTGGTGTTGTTTAGACCTATAAGAGCTCTTTGGAGTGATTGTTACGGGTGCACACCCTTTATTTAACCCCACATCATCCTTAGTTTAAGCCCACAGTGTTTCAGGGACCCCAGCTAGCTCCTCCTCAAAGGGGTGTTCCACTTGAGGTGTCTGAAAATCCCACTGGTGTTCTGATACCAGCTGCACTGCTCGGTGCACAAGCATAGTACAACACAGAGGTTTTCTCCATGCCTTGTAACGGGCACAGTATTCAACCCCCGATGTGCTCCCAGGTTCCCATTGGGAACTACGGGTGACTCTGAACATACATAGCCCCACCTCCTTCCATTGAGCTGAGGTGGACGCCTTTCCCAATGAAATGTGGGGTACTGACTCATCCACATTAAAAAATGCGTGTTGTTTAGAATTTAGCGAGACACTGACAGCCACCCACTCTTCACTCCAATAGAGATGAGTGCTGTGGAGGGTTTTGCCAGGAGGGTCCCGTTCCAGAAACTCTTTTTCATATTCCTGGTTAGGCCCTTCATGCACATACGAAGTACATGGGGTGCTAGTCAATACACATCCCAGTTTGCACATTAAATCTCATGCAAGTAAGTTTATAGGGCACTCATCGGACATTAGAAAGGAGTGAGTGATCTGTCTGTCTGCTATATTACACTGTACAGGTATGGAATATTTCTCTACAGAGGGTATTTACAGTTTTCCCTGACAGGGGCAGTTCAAATTGTTTAGTCTGAATCACAGAACATGCAGCTCCTGAGTCTACCAAAAACTTTAATGCCTTGCCATGTACCCCCATTGTAATTAGCGGGAGCCCAAAGGGGTGGAGATCAACTGTTTTGCATATAAAGAATAATAATGGTTAGTTACTTCCCTGTCAGGTGTCTCTGCGTGTCCACCCCGTCCCGTCGCCGCCCGTTATTCGTCAGCCTGCTCCTCAGTCATTCCTGGCTGGCCATCAGGGCAGTACTTAGCGAAACGTCCTTCTTTGGCACACATATAAAATCAGTTCTGCCAGTCCTCACCTCTTTCCCCCTTCGTCCTCCTCTTCCTCTACCTTGGCCTCCACGTCCTCTCCCCAGACCTCCACGGAGAAATCAGTCCCCCTTTTTCCTCATCAGGACACGTCTCAGTTCATGGGTGGTTGACTTAAAAGACTGATAGAAGTTAGAACCTTCAGCTTCTCTCCTCTCTTCTCTGTCCCGAGATCTGGTGTACTGAGACACGGGGGTGTGGTCTGGAGTGTGGAATGGGTTTTTGGGGCTGAGCTGAGGCTCGGGGGTTCGGGTGAAGGTCTGCATGCTTCGAGTGCTAGTCTGTTTAACTCTTCTAGGGGATACGTCTGTCCTTGTTGTGGGGGTCGATACGGAGGTGGATTTTCCGGTTGATGGTTGTCTGTGGCTACAGGATGCTCTTGTTGCTTCTGCACTGGCTGTGGCACTGGCTGTTGCTTTGGCTGTTGTGCTTGAGGTGTTGCGCTGGCTGCTGCGCTCTGGGTGGGGCGTCGTCGAGATCGGGATCGGCCACCTTAAAAGAGACCCAATGAGAGGTTTGGTTAGTATCACCCCCCCACCCCTTCTTTGCTCCCATTGTTTTTAGGTCGGATGATGGGTCCTCGGGTGCATCAGGGAAAGAGCCCACTGTTCAGCGGTACTTTCCCACTCGAGCGGTGTTCCCTCCTGATTCAGGGTTTTTGAGTATCAGTGGTCTTTGAGTATCTTTTATTGAGAGCAGCTAAAAGCATACACTAACCCTGCTCTATCAAAAGGAAAAACACTCTGTTTTATACCCACACATATATACCCACATCATATAAGGAGTTATTTTGTAACTGAGCCACCTATAAGGGAAGAAAGAATAGAATTTACTAATCATGAGTGATTACTACTAACTACTACTAAATACTAGTGATTCAATGAGCCCATGTTTGTACAAGAAACACACACATTTAAAATTTCCCTTCACAACTGCATTTAGTTTGAGGAAGTTGTTCTGCAACCAGATGTTTAACTCCATAATGCATGTACTCAAAGCCTGGGCAGGGGCAGTGAGGGAAGTAGAGTTGATGTAAATTTGGATGTCAGCTTAGGAGTGGAATTTTAAACCATGTCGAGAAATATAAATGATAAAAAGCAAAGGACCAAGGACTGATTCCTAAGGAACACCACAATCTTCTGGGGCCAAATAAGATCTATGTAATAGTAACATACTGATATCTCTCTGCGAGGTATGAATGAAACCACTGAAGAGCAAAGCCAGAAATACCAATAGATGACAGTCTTGATATAAGTAGCTTGTAAATGACCATATCAAAAGCTGCTGTTAAGTCCAAGAGAACCAGTATATTAAGGAATCTGGCATCTAAAGATAGCAACAAATCAGTCAAACTTTAAACAGGGCAGACTCTGTTATGTCTAAATTGTGAAAATCAGACTGAAAAGGATCAGAAAGTTTATTTGAGGAGAGAAAATCATGCAACTGAGTGGCTACAACACTTACCATGATTTGGAGAGAAAGGGGGAGATTAGAAATAGGTCTGTAGTTGGTTAAACACAGTGGGTCTAACCCAGGTTTCCTCAGTATAGGTGTGACAGCAGCTGTTTTAAGTGAGAGCGGAACAATACTGAAGTATATTGTATTGTCCATATATGTATATGTTTCTGAAGGTTTGAGACTCCATATGACCTCTGTCTTCATGGAGGATGAAATAGATAAGTTAAGGGTTAATTGGTCCAATGGTCAAGAACTCACAGGAAAAGGGTCTTCAGCTCTCTTTCTCTCTCAGTCCCAGAGCATGAGATAATGTAATTAAGGGCCATAAGCCTTACCTTATTTGGATAAAAATGAACCTTATATAACAGAGATGTGAGCTGAATGGGAGAGAGAAGAGACGAGACGACTAGAATTGACTGAAACTCTCTCTGGGTTTCCATAAGGGCCCATAAGACACTGTTCTTTTGTGAAATAAAAAATATATTAACAACTCTACACATATCTGTGGAGAAACTATTTCATTCATTTTCAACACACAACTCTAGAAGAAAAGAAACAATAGTACCTAAGGAAAATGTACATTTATTAAATGAGTTCTAAATGGAGAGATGTCAGAGAGACAGCAGATTTTAGAATAGCTGTAGGAGCTGGGCGTAAGTGTGAGGTGCAGGAGGTTGATTTAGAGATTATCTCAGTAGCAGTGGAAGAATTCACGGGGGCAAAGACAGAGAGACATTTGCCTGATGAGAGCAGACTGCCTCAGGAAAGGAAGAACAAGCAGACGTAGGAAAGTGTAAATAGATTTTATCAATTTTGTCCAGAAAATAATCCATAAATGCTTGACACTGGGCAGAAAAACTCAGGATGGGTAGAGAAGGAGGTAGTTTGTATATAAGGCGAAAAAGAGTATGGTTTTCTGCCACAAAAACATTAGTGAGGTCTGAATCTTAACAGCCAATATTCAAACTAGTGATGTGTCGGTCGCGAACGAACCGGTTCAAAGAGCCGGCTCTTGTAAGTGAACGATGAGAGCCGGTTTCCGTCTAAGACCGAGCCATTTTTTCTAAGGCTTGTCATTCAACCAATCAGAGAACAACAAGCAAAGCTGAGACACTTGGTTTTCTTGAATGCTAGTCTGCCTTCCAAAAAATAGTTGAAGAAAATGTTAAATCAGTTAAATGTTTTTTGACAGTTGTGGTTGTTTTAATCACTACCATTGAATGCTGCTGTTTTGAACTTTGCAGAGTATTTGTTTATTTTATTACCCAGAAATGGATGATTATTTAATTTAATAAGCTATTTTGGAATACCTTCCTTTTGGGTTCCATTGGCTATACTTCAGAGTTTACAAGTGATTTTTATTAAGGTGTTTAAATAAAAATCCAGTTATTTATACAATTGAATGTGTGAGTGCAATCAGTGAGTTATTACAAGACAGCCATAAAAATAATTGGCCATTGCAACACTATTTATTATTTTTAATATTGAACAATAATATTTTGTCCATATAATCATGTAAAATGTAGGTAATGTTGTTCTGTACCAGTGGAAATAAGTGGTAAAACAAAGAGCCATTTAGGAGCCGAAAGAGCCGGCTCTTTATGAAGAGCCGAGCCAAAACAGCCGGCTCCCCAAAAAGAGCCGAAATTTCCATTACTAATTCAAACCGCCTCTGGCAAGTGAACAGACCAATCAGAATCAAGATGACTATTCAGGACGCGTAGATGACCAATCAGCATCATCTTCAGGAACGTTTAGTAGCGTTGTGGTCTATGTGAACCAATCAGCTTCGAGGACCACTTAAGGCTCTGACATCAATTAACCGTTTTCATTTACTGCTAACGTTAGTCTGAACAAGGTGGCGTATTCGGGTTACTTGCAGGAAATTACTTTTTAAAAACCCACTGTTTCAGCAGAAACCTCGGATAAATACCGGATGACAGAGTTCCCTTATAATCACTCGGTGAGTAAATGGGCGCTAGGTCTTTTGTTTTCTTTTGATTATTAAGAAGTTCAAAAACGAATAACTCCTGAACTGGTTCGATACCAAATTAAATATCGCTATCGCTACCTCTCCAGTGAAAATCAGCTTCCCTGGTTAACGAACACAGCAAAACCGAGCCCAGTCGATAGTCCTCTAGAAACGACACTGAAGTTGGCTACTTATGTTACAAAAGAAAAACCCACCGTGAAATTTCTTCATATTCAGGATTTTCAAAGTCTGTTATACTGTGCCTTCAATGAGTCTTTCCGCTTCTTGAGACATTTTGATGATACTAATAATGTCCAGAGAATTACACCAACCATTTATTTACTTCACCATTGAAGGTGGAACAATAAACGAATAAAAGCCAACTTCAGCGTCGTCCTCTAGCACGGTTATTGCTTTAGGAATTTTGTGTTTTTAAACTTCAGTCTTCAGCAAATTGCTGTCGACTACATAGTGCAACTATAATCTATAGACTTTATTTTTAATTATCAGACTTTTGGTGTTGAGAAATTTTTAAATCTTAAAAAAAGGAAGTATACCATTTTTAAAATGATGGAATCAGCCTATATTTGTTTGGAAACACCCACATGTGAAAAGGGAGCCCAGGCGCTACAGCATAACTGCAGCGCTGAGTGGTTTTTCTGAAAGCACTGCTCCACTTAATGTGGAATTGAAAATCTCGTCATAGCAGTGGGTATTATTTGCCAGCATTTCATCCCTTCAATTTCGACTTTCATTGTTTATATTCGTGGGTCTATGAAAACTCCGTCTCCACGGCTGCGCCGGCTACACTGAGTCAGAGTGAAACTGCAGCACTTTCTAATTTGGGACGGGAAGGTAAACTTAGAAAGCTAGTTTAGATTTGTGCACACTGTCATGTCGTTTATGGAGATAATTTAGGGACTAAAGTTTTGTTAAGGAAAGAACGCTGAAGCAAAGGGGCAAAAGGGGGTGGGGGTGAGCTCTCTCCCCTCGCTGCCGTTGTATGTTTAGCTGAACCTATCTGTGCTTTTAGGCCCTTTACACCTTTATTTACTACACAAAACATGGGAATTTCTTTTTTTAATTCATCCGAGAACTTTCATTAAATGCTTACAGAGAAGGTTATCGACCAATAACGGTAGCTCTACAGTCAGACCGTCCAATCAGAAGATTTTAGGCTACTTCACCACGCCCCCTTCTTAGTCAAGTGAACCAATCGGAGTAGGGGAGGGCGGGACTAGTTTGTGAACGAAACGCTTCTCGAAAATTCTATGTAAACTCTAGAAAAACAAAATGCCGGACGTTTGTGAAATTCCGCCCGGACATTTATTTAAGTCTGAAAAAGAGGACATGTCCGGGGTAAAGAGGATGTCTGGTCACCCTAGTTTATGTAAAATTTATTTATTTTATTTGATAAATTAACAATTAATTAATTATTTCATTTCAGTTTTTTCCCTTACATTCAGATTCAGATTTTTTTACACTTCCTTTTTAAAAGAGTTTTATCTAATTTTTGTGATTACAAATCCTTGTTTTTCAGTTTCAGAATTTTGGCCCTCATCTGGTGTGGGATGTCACCGGAGAGGGCCGTGGTATAATGACTGTCAAAAGAAGGCCAAGGACCTCAGTGTTGCCTATGAGAGATTTCACTGAACACTCACTCTGAACTCCATATTCATTGTAAAACTGATAGTGGTAACACTTTTTTACAGTGAGTTCTTTTAGGCAGCATTCGGCACCAATTGCAGTACAAGTGCGATAAGTTCTGCCAGATTGTGCCACAGCCGCTGTTTTCTTGTCACTGAATATGCTGGATAGTTTTCAGTGACACTTCTTATAGGCAGCACTGAGGAAGGTCATCAGCTGCCTATTTTGTGCCGTTAATCACTACACCATGCCTCCTCTTCGTGGATCCCAGATGATTGCCATAAGTCTGAAACTGAAAAACAAGGATCTGAAGGTGGAAAAAAAGATCTGAAACTTGTTTTTATTCAAAATAATTCCAGAACGGAATCAAAATACTATTTAAACAGCGAAAACAAAAAACTATGCTTATTATTATTTTTAATACATTGTTGGTATCTCAGTAATTGAGCTTTAAGTTGTACTGTTTTTTGTATTTTTTCCCCCAAATGAACAAATTTAAAACCTTTAATTCCTGTTTTCTGTCAAACACTGTGCGTATAATAGATTTTGAATCTCCCCTCATGTACCATTGGAAATTGTGGCTTTGTTACTGTGTCACAATGAGTAACACATGGTTCTTCTTGAGTTTAATGTTATCATCTTTATTATTATTATTATTAATAATAGTATTACTTCATCAGATTTTTTTAAACCTGTTCTCCTCTTACAATTTTTAAAATACCGACATAGTTCCAGCTCTGACTTTTCAGTCAGAGTTTGAAGCCTCTGCAACACACTTAAAATTTCTGCAGGAGATACAATATAATACGGAAGGGCTCCTATTAGCATGGGGCCAAAGTTAGTTAGTTAGGAGCCAAACCCCACAGGACCCTAATGCAGATAGATCCCTGAAAAATGATGCTAAGCTACACAGATTGAGTCACATGAGTTTCTGTGGAAATTCAAACAGTGAGTTAAAAACTTAAAGGCAAGTTAAATTTTAGCTTTAAACCAGTTTGGTTCTTACTCAAACATACCGTTTCCCCTTTAAAGATGTGGGATGGAGGGAGTTTGTTTTGCCGTAAGATAAGTAGTTTTCCACAAACGACTGTTGTCTTTAAAGGGATATTAGAGCTGTCAGTGTTTTTAATGGTTATTTCTAGGTGGTATATCACATGACCAGTGCAACCAATCAGGTGGTCTCTGTCTAGTTTCTTACAAAAAGAGAAGGCTTGAGGTTGAACTGAAAGATCACAGCCACAAAACCTCTCTCTCTCATGAAGAGAAAAAATTACTGCATTAATCTAATACCTCCCTTACATACATAGAACAAAAATAAAAGGTGCAGGTTTAATGCACTTCATTCAATAAACTGTCTGCTGCTCAGAATGCCTGTTAAAATAAATGTAATACAGTTTACCTCACTGCTCTGCAAATTCAAAATATATTAGGAATAATATGACTCTGTATAATTACAATAGGTCTACTAGCACTGAACAGACCCCTGATAATTTTTATCTGCGTGAACTCATGTTCAAACTGATTTAACTTGAGAATAACAGTAGGATGTTGTCTTTCATTTTCTTTTTTTATTCTGTTACTTTTTCTGTAATTGTTTTATCTCGTTTAGGTTTGTGGTTGGAAACTTTGGGTGCAAGGCAGGAGAACACACTAGACAAGGTGTGTGTGTGTGTGTGTCTCTGTCTCACACATGCCAACTCACACCTGTGGCCCAGTCATTCCACCTACAAGAATGTGTTTCTGGACTGTGGGAGGAAACCACAGCACCTACAGGAAACCCACACAGAGACAGGGATAACACACCACCTCAATGACTCAAGGGAGCATTTGAATCCTGGAGCCGTGTGATGGCAACACTACCAGTTGCACCAAAATGGCACCTACGTAACTTCCTTAAACATATTTACTCTTTATTCTATGCTTTTAAATGTAGTCATAGCCAATTTCTTAATTCCAACACTTGCTAGACCTCCTCCACTCATTCACACAATGCTCCCACACTAGGAGGATTAAGACATGTGGGATTCCTCTGTAGCCTGTGAAGCTGGCTACCACTCTTTTGAAACAGCTGTTAGCACCATGTCTTAAACTCATCATGCTTGAAGGCGATCACTAACTGCCCTGTTCAGTCCTTGCACATAACCAATGCTTGCACTGACTAGTATCCACACGCTTATGAGAGGGTTTTTTTTTCTTTTTTTTTTTTTTTCCTTCCCTCTCACTGAGGAAGTGACTTGACTAAAACACATACGAGAGGCATTTTCTTTCAGCAGCTGTTGTACGTTGCCTCTAATCTAAGTCGTTTTTTTTCTGAAGTGCAGGTATCAGGAATAACACCAAGATGTGGATACTAAAAGTAATCATGTGTGTCTTCAACTGTGTGATATTTGTAAGTAACTCTCTTCCATGTTTCCTTTTTGTACAGGGATGTCCATAACTCCTGAAATATAGAAAATATGCTTGGTATCACAGGCTAACTTATGGAGTGTAAATTTTAATCATAGTCATGCCCTTGGTATGGATTATAAAGATAATATAGGTCATAATAATTTTCTCCTGAGATGTTTTTGAGTGTATTATTACCTTTAACCTACAGGAGCATCTGAATAAATTAGAATATCCTCAAAGTTAATTTATTTCAGTAGTCGGTTCAAAAAATGACTCGTATAAATTCATTACAAACAGTGATCTATTTCAACTGTTTATTTCTTTTAATGTTGATTATGACTTGCAGTAAATTAAAAACCCAAAAGTCATTATCTCAGAAAATTAGAATATTATAGAAGACCAATTGCAACAAATATTTCTAATACAGACATGTTGGCCTACTGAAAAGTATGTACAGTATATGCACTCAATACTTGCATGCACTCCTTTTGCATGAATTACTGCGTGAATGCGGCGTGGCATGGAAGCAATCAGCCCGTGGCACTGCTGAGCTGTTATGGAAGCCCAGGTTGCTTTGATAGCAGCCTTCATCTCATCTACATTGTTGGGTCTGGTGTCTAGATTCTCTATGGGGTTTAGGTCAAGCGAGTTTGCTGGGCAGTCAAACAGTGATATTGTGGTTATTAAACCAGGTATTGGTACTTTTGGGAGGGTGGACAGATGCCAAGTCCTGTTGGAAAATGAAATCCGCATCGCCATAAAGTTTGTCAGCAGAGGGAAGCATGAATTGCTCTAAAATGTCCTTGCTGCGCTGACTTTGGAACTGATAACACAGTGGACCAACACCAGCAGCTCACATGGCTCCCCAAACCATCACTGACTGTTGAAACTTCACACTAGACTCAAGCTGCTTGGATTGTGCCTCTCCACTCTTCCTCCAGACTCTGGGACCTTGATTTCCAAATGAAATGCAGAATTTGCTTTCATCTGAAAACAAGTCTTTGGACACTGAGCTACAGTACAGTCCTTTTTCTCCTTGGCCCAGGTGAGACACTATTGATGTAGTCTCTGGGTCATGAGTGGCTTAACAAGAAATGTGACAGTTGTAGCATATGTCCTGGGTACGTCTGTGGGTGGTGGGTCCTGAAGCACTGACTCCAGCAGCAGTCCACTCATTGTGAATCTTCCTCACATTTTTGAATGGCCTTTTCCTGACAATCCTTTCAAGGCTGTGGTTATCACTGTTGCTTGTGCACCATTTTCTATACCACACTTGTTTCCTTCAAGTCAAGTTTCCATGAACATGCTTGGATACAGAATCAGGGTGCCAATGACTGCCTTCGGAACATCTGTCAACTGTTGCTACTGAACCAGACTAAGGGTCCATTTTTAAATGCTTAGGAAACCTTTGCAGGTGTTGTGTTCATTATTTTACTTTTCTGAGATAATGACTTTTAAGGTTGTTTTTTTACTGAGAATTTAGAGACGTGGAATTGGCTTTAATTTTACAGCGATTTGTTGATGTTCACAAACTTGATCACAAATATGAATTTAATTTTAATGTAACAAGAAAACCTTGATAACATTGCTAGGCAGCAATAGCCTAATGTTAATGGACTAAATTGTGTGTTTTTTTTTTTGTTTGTTTGTTTTTGGGGGGGGGGGGTCTATTTACAAACCTTTACTGAACATTTGTATGTAATAATATATATATATATTTTTTTGTCTTTGTTTTATAAAAGTGATTAATGATTTGGGGCTGTACATGAATAGTATCACAGTTGTCACAAGGGGATTTTGTTAGTGTTTTCCAATTCGTCATTATTTGCTTTACAGTACTTTGAAGAACTTAAATTAGCTCATTGCTTCCTGAAATTGTGCTGGCTCTAATGGTCTATTTCCCTATAGAGCAGCAGGTAGAATTCAAACAGCATTGAGTTTTTCTTCTGTCTTCTCTTGTTCTATGTATCTGCAGTTGGCTGGTGGAGCAGCTGTGCTTGTAGGAGTTTTGGTTGAATATAGCAGCAAGTACCTGCGAGAAGTTCTGGATAACATTAAGGACCCTCCCACACCGTTAACACAGCTGCCAAATGTGGGCTATCTGCTGATCGCTGTGGGGTCTGTTCTAGCCATCATTGGCTTCCTGGGCTGCTGTGGAGCCATGTGTGAAAGCAAGTGCTTGCTGCTGACAGTGAGTGACTTTTTACATTGGAGTCTGGTCATATATTGCAGCTTTAAAATAATGAAAATTTTTACAGAAAAATTAAGAACAGTTGCATAGTGGGGGTGTGCCTCAGTTTCAAACATACTGTGCAGCTTTAAACTATACATGGGTCCAAACTTCAGTTTCTCTCTCTGATTAGTAGATTTTGCATATTGCATAGAGTGGTAGGACCTAGTTTTTGCCTTGCAATGAAGATTTTTCAGTAAACTGAGTGTTAACAATGCCTTGTGAATCACTGGCAAGATGGAAATGGCAAAAAAAAAAAAAATGTCAGTATTTTCTCTTTGAAACAATTTTCTTACATTTTAAATGAGTTGTGACTCCTTACTTGATTACAAGCATAAAACATTGCTAGTAGTATGGTGATGTCTGAGTAGTATACTTGTAAGTTTCCTGTCCCACCTTTAAAGGCTAAAAATTGCATTGTGGTGATGGAGGTTACTGCAACATTTATGGTGGACCTGGTACAATGCTGCTGAATTCAGATGTATGACACCCAAAGTGTTGTTGCATTTCCTATAGCCTCATGTTAGCCACTACACTTTTTAATCAGTTCCAACAGGCAAAATGACACTTAAAAACAAGGGTTATATGCAAAACTAAGAACATTGCACTTAAGTCTAGGATTTGGGGAGAAAAATCCAGATGATAAACCATGCTGTTTTTAACATGACACTCTCTTTTAATCTTTTTTTTTTTTTTTTCAGTTCTTCATCATTATCCTCATTTTATTCCTTGCTGAGGTGGCTGGAGCAGTACTCGCTTTGGTTTTCAAGCCTAAGGTATGACCCCTAACTCCTAGAATATACTATGAAATGAAACAATGATCTCCAACTACCAGGCACTGAACAAAGTTTCAGGTGTTTGCACATGGGATAAGATTTGGTTTCATACAAAGTGCACTCAAAATAAATTAATTTTCCTATGTACAGACAAACGAACCTTTGTTCTTCATTTTGCTACTGTTTAAAAACTTTAGCTGCTTGTTATAATGCCTAAGAAGAATGGACCAAATGACTTGGAGTTGGGGGTGGAGTGTTATGACAGTAATGCCATGTACAGTTGTATTGGGGGAAAAAGTCACTGGTATTTTGAAAATTGACACTGTATACAGAAATGTAACCTAAACATCTTCTGTTGCTCTGCAGATAACCTAGGAGCGATCATCTACAGCACCAAAATGCTGTCTTCATTGTTTGGTGATATCATGTCCGATAGGAAATGCAGAAACACCACAATGATCAGCAAAACTTGTGCTAACAAACATTGCTCAGCTGGCACTTTGAGTTTGGGGGTTAGCCCGTGGTCATTTTCCACTCTACACATCTCCCTGGAGCATTTAAATCTTGCTCAGGAAGCAGAACCCACCCTGCACTCCCCAGTGGTATTACACTAAACTGTGGTGATGGGTTGGAAAAGACAATATGATAAATGTAATACTGCCTGGCCAAGCTTTGAGTAGAATCATTTTCATCAGCTTACTTGAAATTTTAGGTACCACCTGTACACTACTCCCTTTTAATCACACTTTTAAAAAAAGAGTCCTGAACATTTATAGAAATTTTTCCTGAGTAACATAGTTTCATGAATGTTCACTATTTTACTGTACTTTTCACCCAAACAATTGTGGCCCACTTCCTGTTTTTGAGACCAGAGGAATTGCATTTATGCAGAACCTTATTTTAGCTGCTGACATTAGTTTACTGATTCAGCTAGTTATGTACAGCATGTGAAATTTTATTTCCACATGACTGTGGTTAAAGGAAAGTTCCAGACATGACCATGTTCACTAGGTTTGACATTTAACCAGAGAGACGTCTAAAACCTCCTACTGAAACCAATCCCACTGCTTCCAAAGAATCTACAGCAAAAATTATCAGAAAACAAACGTTAGATTAAGCTTCTGTTTGCCGTAAACACTTTTCCTTTCACTGTGTACAGAGTTCAGAATTTTGGACACAAGTTCAGATGGCTGGTTTTGATTGTTCTACTTCACTTTAGTACTTGAACTTTAAACGTGCCTGGGACTGTTCTTAAATGTATGTAATGAAAGTCCTAAACCTTGCTGGTTGTGTGTGTATTAATTTGGTTTCTATCAAAATAGTAAGTAAAAACATCTTCTGTAAGAGTGTCCTCTGTTATGAGGCAGAGTATTTTAATACAGTGTAGCATTTTTTTAAACAATCCATAGTATTTCTGTGGAAAAACAGACAAACGTGTCTTTTAAAAGGAGAAGTGATACTTGATTAATCCCCTTGGGGAAGCTGAGACTTGCATTTCCTTAGGCAGTGTATACACAATACCCACCATATTTTGGAAATGTACACTAGCGGCAGTGAACACACACCCAGCAAGCAAACCATCCACGGCTCAGAGCAGTCGATGGGGTTTATATGCATGGCTTCTGCTATGAAAGCTGAAGGCGGGGTAAATACCCAAGCCAGCATCTCTAACATTTTTAGGCCATTCCTGCAGACATAATCACAATTTTGTCGTTTTATTTTTTCCTTTCTTTCCCACTCAGGCAACAGAGCTGTTGGAGAAAATTCGTGTCAAAGTCTCTCAGAGTATCCAGACCTCGTATGGTAAAAATGATGGCCTCACTACTGCATGGAATGAGACTATGAACCTGGTACATAATTCTTATGAAACGTAAATGTTAATGTTAGTGTGTTAATGTCATATTTCAGTGTAAACATGTTGAATAATGCGTTATATTTAGAAAATGTCCTGCTTTTTAAGGGCAAACTCTACCTAAATATGTAGTTATTGATATGAATTTAGTTGATTTTAGAGTGTAGGGCTGCAAAATATTGGGAAAATGTTACGTTGCAAACTTTAATTTTTCTGCGATATTAAAGGGCAGAAACATGCCATGTTATTAATAAAACATGTTTCATCGCCTAAATAAGGGGTTTCATCTGTGAATAATGAAGGTGTCTAGAAGGGATACAGGAGCTTTGGCATCACATTAGATAAATTAACATGACATTACATTTATTATATTTCAGTCAAGCCCGAAATTATTCATACCCCTGGCAAATTTTGACTTACATTTACTTTTATTCAACCAGCAATTTTATTTTTGACCGGAAACGACACAGGCATCTCCCAGGAGATAATACGATGTACAAGAGGCAAAAATATTTCTCAGCTTTTATTCACATTTGAACAAAAATGGCATGTCCAAAATTATTCATACCCTTTTCAATAATTAATAGAAAAGCCTTTATTGGCTATTACAGCAATAAAATGCTTCCTGTAATTGCTTCACCACTTTTGCTGTGTGTTTTGGGTCGTTGTCATGCTGACATGTCCACTGGTTCCCAAGGCCAAGTTTCTCTGCAGACTGCCTGATGTTGTTGAGAATCTTGATGTGTTGCTCTTTTTTTCATGATGCCATTTACTGTGATCAAGTTCCCTGGTCCTTTGGCTGAAAAACACCCCCAAAACATTAGGTTCCCACCACCATGTTTGACAGTGGGGATGGTGTTCTTAGGGTTGAAGGCTTCTCCTTTTTTACGCTAAATGAAGGACACATCATTGTGGCCAAACAATTCAATTTTTGTTTCATCTGACCATAAAACGGAAGACCAGAAGTCTTCTTTGAGATGGACTGTCTGCCTTGAGATGTCGTCACCAGCAGAGCCCAGATTCACCAGGATGGCCTTGGTGGTGATCCTTAGATTTTTCTTCACCTCTCTCACTATCCATCTGGCCAGCACAGGTGTCACTTTTGGCTTCCGATCACATCTTCTGAGATTTTCCACAGTGCGGAACTTCTTGTATTTTTTTAAATAAAACTTTGCACTGTAGCCACTGGAACCTGAAAACATTTTGATATGGCCTTATAGCCCTTTCCTGACTTGTGAGACGCCACAATGCACAGCTGCAGGTCCTTGGAGAGCTCCTTTGTCTTAGCCATGATTGTCCACAAACCAACTGCTGAGAGCTGCTGTTTTTCACCTGTTAAGTTGATTAAAAGAGCTGTTCCCAATGAATCAGGGTAATTAGGATGCTTTAAAACGGCTTTGGCTATTTGGAATGGTATTGAACTTTTTCCCATAGACCGTGACAGTTTGCAAAGGGTATGAATAATTTTGGACATGCCATTTTTGTTCAAATGTGAATAAAAGCTGAGAAATATTTTTTTCCACAATGATGCCTCTTATACATCATCGTATTATCTCCTGGGAGATGCCTGTGTCGTTTCCGGTCAAAAATAAAATTGCTGGTTGAATAAAAGTAAATTTAAGTCAAAATTTGCCGTGTGTGTAAATATATATTTTTTTTTTTATAATTGAAAAAAGGCTTAAACTTTATTAAAACAAAACTATACAAATAATAAGTAGCTATACACTGCACATCTCACTCAAACAACCAGCAACAAACTATTCAAGGATGCAGTAAGATGAATTATACCAGGCAGATACTTGCTCTATCATGGAGAATGGTGCAAATTTTTCTTAAATGTCAAGCAGCAAAAACACTGGAAAATTAAGATACAACTATTTAATTAAAAAGCAAATGTGCTTTTAAATTAAATTTTAAATTAAAAAAATGTGGTGTGCCTCTCTTGGACGTACACATGGTCTCGTCTTTCTCAGCGTTTCCCCTCTCTCTGCCCCTTGGCTGCTGTGTCTGAGAGTCCATCTCTCAGTAAGACAAAAATTGACAGAGATATGCATGGCCAGCTTCGTCCATAAGGCTTGTAATGTTGCAAGCACTGCGATATGACTATCACAAATCATGATGATGAAGTAAAAATGATATCATGCAGCCCAAGTAGAGTGTTGATGTACTGATGGTTTTTATTGACTCTGAGCCTCAACTCTAAGGTTTCTAAGGACATATAAATGTGAGGCCAGAACACCATGCTAAGCACAAATAAAACAGAGTTTGCTTATATCTGTGATTGTAGAGATTGATTTATTTATAGAATAACCCTTAAAATGTTTGTGTGTGTGAATTCCACAGATGAAATGCTGTGGATACAACAACTACAATGACTTCACCGGCTCCCCATTCGTAATAAGCACCTCAAATTACCCTATCTTCTGTTGCCCTGAAACTGTATCCTGCACAGTGACTACAGCAAGAGCAGAGGTACTGATTGCCCTTTTGTGATCCAAGTCTAATAACAAATGTCAGAACAAGGAAGGAAAACCCAACCTTGATGGGTAACACTTCCTATGAATCCTGTATTAATAATGCCTTAAATTAATTTATAATGCATTTTATGGCATACATAATATATTATGACAGCTATAATCCTGTATATTTACTTATAATAAGGATATAAGGCACAGTGCAGTATTTGGGCTTGATGTATGATTATGAGGAATGGCAGGGCCTCATCCAGTGCCACTCAAGTCTTCCACACGATGGATACTGCTCAGCCCTGTCAATCGTCATACACCAATGAAACAAAACCCCTAAACAACAAACATAGGGATGGGGGGGGCAGCTATGCAGAACTCCCCATATGTGTGAACCCCGCCCTGCCCAGATTCCAGCACTGCTACATTATGTGCAGTGCTATGAATTGGATATTATATTGCATTATAACACCTGAAGATATAAAGTAATGTATTTAGCTATCTATTTGAGTAATTATACAGACGTGTAGCAGGTATTAGGAATGCCATGTAATGCATTATAAATGCGTTTATAATGCACTATGAAAAAATGTGATTATTTTTTGATTATTTTAAATCTGTGGGGTTCTAGGAAGTATGTTTTTGAGTTCTAAGAACTGTTTTGGTAGGTGCATGTTAATAAGGCTACAGAACCCCTATATAATTCTTTTATTTAAAAAAATAAAAATGCTTATATACATCTGTAAAGGCTGTTGACTGCTGTTTTGTGATAAAAAAATAATTTTTTTCAATAGAAAAATATATAAAACATTTTATTCCCCTGTAATCATGCCTAGCTGAACTAATCCAACATCAGTTTATCTCTTATTTTTGTGGCATCTGTCCCCCCCCCTCACAGAACGCAATGGGCTGTTTCAGTGCTCTGGTTAAATTGGTGCAGGATAACTCCTTATTACTGGCAGGAGTGGCCATTTGCATTGCAGCAATTGAGGTATTTCATCTAAGACACCGAATGTGATGCTTCTCTTACATTTACCCTCACAGGCCACTTTATGTACACCACACTTGTCTACACTCAGTGCATTTGATCAGATCAACAATGAGGGTGACAGGAGGGTAGATGAGCAAAGAGCTGAGGTGTAATGTTTTGAAAGTCACTCTTTGTATGTTGTATTATCTGTTCCTTTATTTTATATTTGGTTTGTCTCTTGTAGGTTTGTGCAATGATTGCCTCCATGATGCTGTACAAGACGTAGGACTGCAATCCTGCAAATCTGATAAGCAATGTAAAATGACTAGGACGTGTAGCTTTAGGCCTGTCTTCAGGCCTGTGTTACACTTGACGTTATGGCCAGCTTTCCTTTGCGCAAGGTTTTGCCCACATTTGTTATGTGTTTAAGTGTCTTATTTAGTATGCTGAAATTCGTGAATGTGTGTGGTTTATTATTATTATTTTTTTAAAATAGATTTTAAGTTTATCTATTATGTATTGTTTTATTTAGTTTGTAATAAATGCATTTGCTTTATACTGGCTTCTCTTGGTTATTGAACAATAAATAAGCCCTTTTTCAATGACACAAACTATACACTAAATCTGACCACTGAGAATGAACAGATGTTGTGATGGATAAAGTACAATACTTTACCTGAGAAATATGAATACTCTTGGTGAAATAGTCCTTGACCATAACTAGAAGTATTCTTTCTGTGTTTGTTAATATGCATCTACAAGGTGAACCTATGAAGTAGCTGTGTTTAACAGAGTGGAGAGTGAGTGCTCTTTTTAAAACTCCACTAGCACCAGTTGGATCCAGTGCAGTGGTCCATCAAACAAAATATTTGTTGTGGTCTGCTCTGTTGTGGTCCTTTTGTGTTTTTGACTATTGAAGTATAGTGGAGCTGAAAGAATGGACAGTGACTGTTAAAATGAGGCCATGTTAATGTTATGGCTGACTATTGCATAGGGTGGAGTGGTGGATATGCTCAGAGTAGCTGGAGCTAGGCTTGATGCTGAAGTCATCTTTAGTAGTCTTCTGAAAAATTAGATTTTTAAAGTCAAGTTCGGAACTTGCATGGTTTATTTAACAGACTTCTATGGAGCTAGAGTTAGTACTTGCTTGTGTGGCTACCTTTGGATGAACTTGTGGTAGAGCTGAAGGGTGCCACAAGCAGTGTCTTTTGCAATTTAAATATTACCCAATGCAACAGATACACAGTCAGTTTACCCTAGGCTCTTTGCCCAAGGTTCACATGAGCAAAGTGAGCACCAAGAAAAGCAACAGAGGGCTTATGAGCAACATTGGACCAGGGCCAAAATTCCTAACGAGAAATTTGAAGGCGTCCTTTAATGTTCCTGAAAGAACAATTCTCCCATGGTTCACAGGAAAGCCTTCTGCAGAAGCTAATCCCCCCACAGCACCACTGTTCTCAGGGCTTCTCAAGCCCACCATGTTACTTCTACATGTGATGTGTGTGTGTGTGTGAGCCACATGGGCACTCAAATGTGAAGTAACACTGGTCATTCAAGTGGGTAGTAGAACGCAAGCCTGTTTTTGGAGAGCTTTATCAGGCCTGCTACTAAGACTTGATTTAAAGGGAGGGTAACAAAAAAAGTGAGACGTGTTTCAAAATGGAGTCATTTTCTTATCATGGTTTTGTTAAAATTCATGCCATCATTCTAGCGTGTATTTTATTGACTTAATTTTATTGAAGCACTAGGTATGATTTTGTCATTTCTCCTCCCTCTACAGTTGCAGAGTGTAATTCACTTTTGTAGCACTGTTCTAAAATTGGAGGAGGAGTGGGTGTATAGTTTACTACCGTCCTCCAATGATATTGAAGCTGTCATTTTATGGTAAATACTACCAAGTGTTGCTTTAAACTTGTTTCAAAATTCTTGTCACCAGCAGTGTAACCTTTTTTTCTACAGCCCCCTGGTAATGGAATAGAATTGAAATTATTTTAAAAGCAATTAAATAAAATATATTTTTTCTAGGACACTGTTGACATTGTGTGTGAAATGTATTGCACTGCTGACAGATGGTGAGTTAAGAATCTGCCACAATTCTCACCTCTCACCAACACAGATTTGCTGAAGTAGAATGAACTGTTTTTGTAAATCACAGACCATTTGATCAAAATATATTCCATCAACTTTACTGAAGGTATACAGTGCACAGTTTGAAGTTGTACAGGGTTTATATTCCCAACACTGCCTGGAATGTTTAATGCAACATTTCTTTGGCTTTAGTGTAGTCCACACATTCTTTAATGTACGACCGGTGAGAGAGTAAATAGTTTACTGTGTGGAGCAGTAATTTGATTCTTCCTAAAATCTACATTCATGCTGAGAGTCATACGACCCAAAAGGGTTTAACTTGAGAGCTTCCTGTGAAGGCCACGTGTGATGAGGCCCCAAAGTCTCCTCTTCTCTGGATTCCAGTAGCTCTGCGCAAATCTTGACCCCTGACCCTTACAGGAGTAGCACAGGGGTGGTAGTAGCAGTAACTGGCACCAGATCAGCAGCCTTCAGTGTAATTTAAGCAGATGCATTTTTGCTACTTGCTGTGCTTTTTTATTAATTTTTTTTTATCACCCCACTTTTAATAAGATTAATAATAAGAAGGAATATTATGTAGAAATGTCATGCACACTGCAGCAGGCTTATGCTACAGTGCTGTGGGCATCTTCAACACAGAGCCATTATCACAGATCGCCAAAAGGTTAGTCACAAGGTACAGAGGATGGGAAGACTCAACTGAAGAGCGAGAGTTCATTGTTTGGCTTTGAATTTTTAGTCATTGCTGATCTCCTTGTGGTAGACAGGGGCTGAGTTCCCTGCCGAGGCTGTATTTGGATATAAGATGATGCTTCTATTTAAAACATAAAGGCTTGAGATCTGAAATCTGTTATATTTCTCCATCGTATCAAGTCAATGCTAAACTTCAAATATTGGCTCTCATTACACATCTTTATTCAGAGTGGTTGCCAAATCATTTCAATGAAATAAAAATCCTAATCCTGCCATTTTAAGGGTTAAAACAGAAAGAGGTCCAGACCTGACTCAGAGGAATAGTTAACAGTTTAAAGTGTGACATGTCACTTGAAGTGAGCATCTACGATTGTGGGAAAATGCTGTTCTCTTGTTTGTTTACGTTCGGAAGCTCAGTGCAGGTGTGTGTTTGAGGGGGAAATAAATGCTGCTGTTTGTATTTGGCTGAAGTTTAAATTGACACAGTTTGTATTATTAACTGTTTGAATGATCACAGAAAAATTCGGGTCTTCGTTTACTTGTCTAAAAACCTTGTAAAAAACCAAAATGCTGTTTTTTTTCTGCTTTAAACAGATAAAGAAGGCCTAGCGTACCAGACTGAGGCACTTTGTTTATTTGCCCATTTACAGACGATGGGGCTTTGTAAACACATTAGACTGGTTTCCAGTGTGCAAACAGATTTGGGAGCAGCAAATGATGAGGAAACAACCTCAAATAGTGCTTTTTGATTCAAACCATGAATTTCGCCTTTAAGACATGCTCTTTTAAAAATTCTCTATTTGTGAATGTTATGGGCAGCATGGTAGCGCCGCAGGTGGAATAGTGGCCACGCAGCTTCTGGGTCCTGGGTTCTATCCTCTTATCAGGTCTGTGAGGAGTTTGGTGGGTTCTCCCTGTGTCTGCTTGTTACCTTTGGATTGACTGTGTGAAAGTGTCCACAGGTGTGAGTGTCCTGTGATAGACTGGTGTCCTGTCCATGGCGTGTTTCGGCTTTGCACCCAGTGATGTAGAAGATGCATGTTAGCATCAGACATACCATTACTGCATCCTTCTTGTATCTACACTCAATGTCAACTGACTATATAAATACACTTTTTTTTGTTCTATAATTACATACAGTAGTACATCTGTTACTCCGCCCCTTGTTCTTCAGTGGCCAAGACCACCACAGAACAAGTATTAAATATTTTTTGAAGGAACAGAGCTGTCTCCATCAGTCCATGCCTGAGGTGCCCTGGAGCAAGGCACCTAACCTCCAACTGCTCCACAGGCACTGGTTGGCTACCTTCGGCTCCAGGTACGTGCATGTGAGTTTCACTTTTTCATATTTCACATATCGTTATTCCCATTCATTCATTCATTCATTCATTCATTATCTGTAACCGCTTATCCAGTTCAGGGTCACGGTGAGTCCAGAGCCTACCTGGAATCATTGGGCGCAAGGCGGGAATACACCCTGGAGGGGGCGCCAGTCCTTCACAGGGCAACACAGACACACACACATTCACTCACATACTCACACCTACGGACACTTTGGAATCACCAATTCACCTACCAACGTGTGTTTTTGGACTGTGGGAGGAAACCAGAGCCCCCGGAGGAATTGTTATTCCCAGTTCCTGCTTAAACAAATACCATCTGAGTAGCTTTCACGAATCAAGCTCCTCCTGCAGAATGGTCATGGTAAAGAAATATAGTTCTTAAGTTTGTTTTGCTCCGTTAAACATCAGGAAGCAGGTGCTTCGTTGCTCAGACCTTTAGGGAAAACCATAGGGCTAGTTAAAAACATCAGCGAGTACAGTACATGCATCTGATGCAGATGAACCCAAAGCTTTTAACTGAATCACTGTTATTTAAGGACGGTGTATTAAATTATAATACACAGACACTGAGACTTTGTGTGAATTGACTTTCAGGAAATAATGACTGACAGTGGTTGGGGTTCAACAGGAATTGCTATAGATCTTTCAGAATACACAGATGGTGTGAGTTGACAGCCACTGAATTATTATTATTATGTAATCCAATCAAACTAATGCTGACATTAGAGGTTGAAGTTATTTCTGTTGCAACCATAATTATATAGAAGTTATAATTATAAGCTATACTGTAATATTCTTTATTTACATTGAGTTGGTGATGTGAGCTGTTTCTGTTTTCCTAGTGAGGCTCAGTCATAAGGGACAGAAGGTCTTTTAACACACACAGTCTGAAGAAAAGGCTGAGCCTACAGTGTCCTTTCAATCACATTCTCTGTTTTATCACCACAGACTGTTCATCAATAGCTGTATAACGCACTGATGCTGTTAAATACCTCTGTGTTAAAAGAAGTGGGTTTAGTTTGTTGAGTTTAGTTCATGGTGTGTTTAAATGAGTCTTGTGATGGACATAAATTAGACTGGTTGAAGAGGTCAAGTTGCAAACTGTGGTCAGTATTTAGATGTGAATTTGTAGAATTCTTAAGGGACGGTTCACACATGGTTTCTAAGAATCCATCAGTCATTTCTCACTCATATAACTACAACCTTAAAAAACCAGGTGGGTTTGTGTAATGCAGCGGCCAATGAGTTGCAACAGTGTTTAAATACTCCACCAGAACTACTGTGTCTGATCCACTCAAGACAAGGTGAGCATATCAAACACATGACTGAAAAATGTATAATCTGTATAAATACTACAATAAAGAACCCTTGAAAGGCTGGAGTAAGATGACAGCGAAAAAAAAAAAGTTAGTGTGTTCCTAATTAATTAATTTAGTTAATTTGTGTCCTTAATTTACAAATTGCACTCTCATTCTCTTTAATCCTGAAAAATATCTTGCAAAAAATAAGAGTATGTTTTGTAACTTGCTCAAAATTCAGCTCATTTTATCCTTTTGTTCTATTCACAACCTTTGCTTTTGCTCATTTTCTTTTAATTGCTTGCATTTGCATTGTTTACACTTCAAAGGAAACATTGCAGTGACAAATTAAGACATTTTGGCTTCAAATCACACAAAGCACAGGTGTGTGCACAATCTTCAAAGGGTTACGATGGCTATTATGATGCAAGTCAGAATAGAGAACTTATGTCTGGACCCCCCTGAGCTCCACACTGAATAAATCTCGAGGAACCACTTTTCAGGTCTTTCTTCTAGATGCAGTTTCAGATGCAGATACGGTTTAAGTTAGTTATCCACTATTCCTTCAACAGTGATCGCAGGATGATGTTGGCTGCATAGTTTTGTTGAAAAGGGGTTAATTTCAGGACACAGAAGTTAAGCAATAACATGTGCGTGTGTCCTTACTGTAGAGGTTATGTTCACATATTTTCACACTGAAAATGAACACCGTTCAGCTGAAATCTTTAACTATCACCAAATGAAAATGCCAGAATGTAATAATCTGTAAGGCTTCTCATTTGTAAATCCCATGTGGTCCCCACAGGGGTAGCAATACAAGTACACACACATACACACATTAAAGCCTCACAGAGTAACACGCCTCCTTTCCCGAAATACTGTGCAGCACTATAAAGAGGTTTAACAGAATAACAGCCTGTCTTCTCAACTTTTTCTTTCTGTCTGTGTCTCTTTTTCTTTTTTTTCCTTATCTCTCACTCTCTATATCTGTAAACCACATTTCAGTCAGGGGGAAGCATTTATATATGCATTCCTAAATGGCAGAGGAAATTTTAAAAGAGGCTGATGGAAAGATCAGAGGGGTAAGTTCACAAAATCTATTCATTAATCTAAATGGTAACACTTTAAATTACAGCCCGCTCTTTACTGGGTAAGTACAGAGAACGTACCTGTTAAGTTAGGTGTAATAAATAAAAAATAAAAGTACTGTAGACAGTAGAAATACGTGGTTATCACTGGGTATCTTACAAATACATCACAAATAAGACACGTAACTACGTTCCGAATTCATATGTACTTCTCAGCATAATTATATATTATTAATTAATTAAAATGACTATTAATGTCATTCTTCATAAATAAGGGATGCAGCTACTATTTTGAATACACTGTAGTTCTGAATGTAATTAAAGATCCTTTAAAATGATTTACAATGCACCTACAGAGAATGGTCAGCTGATTTCATTACAGGCGCTAGCAGAGTTTCACGGTGCTATGTACTCATTAGGTTCAGGACATGTGATGTGCCACAATAATCATTATCACATTCTTCAGAGATATTTTACACTGTTTAGACTGTATGTATTGAGGTATTATATGAACATAGCTGACTAATGATGAAATGGGTGTTTTTATCCTGCTCTTCTTCCTTATTTGTAAAATGTTTGTAATACACCAGTAATAGCCACATATTTCTAGTATCATACCCTTTACTTACTCAGTACGTATTTAATCTTACGGCTTACTTACTCTGTACTTACCCAGTAATTAGCGGGCTGTAATTTTAAGTGTTGCCATCTAAATAATTGTCATTTGGTGTTTTCATGTGACATCTGTGTCTGTACATAGAAGAGTATAGATTAGAGTCTGAAGTGAAAATCTTACAGAGATCTAGAGAAGTTCCACCCCAAACTCAATAGATCAATACTGTGTGTAGTTCTAAGTACAGTGTGCAGTGTAACAGTGTTTGCATATTTCTGCTTTGGATGCTGGTGTTAAAGACTTGTGGTGATAAAAGGTTTCATCAGATAATTTAATAGACAATTTTGTTTATATCTGGTATATTCCAAACTCTTCAGTTCTTGGACACTGCCAATTAAAAAAACAATAATTAAAAACATTCTTTTTGCATTCTCTGTGATGAAATATGTGTCTTAAATATGGTCCTTCATAGCACCATAAAGGATTACTGTACACTGGATTTTTTATGTGGTACTTTTTGGTTCTGTACAAATAGCTTTTTTCTAACATTGGCTAAATGTTATAAAAATAATCAAGAATAGAGATTCTAATTGCATCATTTTTACTATAATCAAACCTCACTAAGCTTTTTATGCCATTATTCCTCTAAATCCTTCTTTCAGGGTTTTGGGATATTCGATGCCAAAGCTGTCATTGCTGTTGTGAGTAACATTAGCATGTTAGCTAACTAATTCAGTGTAACTGTTAGCTTAGCTAAATGCCCAGGCTCATAGCTGTAAGCTGTTTAATAGAGGTGAATTTTCAGGTTAGCCATGTCAGAGTAACAGTCAGAACATTTGGGGACATATAGGCTAGTTTATTGAACACAGTAGCTTTATAATATAGCACAATTTTCATTCAAGCATTTTAGACGAATCTCAAATGTGATGTTGGTCCCTGTTATACTAGGCTTTCTCTCTTTCTTTTGTCTGTAAGTTTTTATTAACGGTTTGAATTACAACAGAAACTCATTTGTAACTCGAGCTGTTTAGTTTTGTAGCACTTTCGGTAATACCAATAAGGTGTCTCTGAGTTTGGAAACATTTCCACCTTAAGTGATCTGAAACAGCAAAAATAAGTACAACTGCCCACCTATGGAACAGAAATATAGCAATATCTTTATTCGGTTCATGCTTATTAATGTTTGGAGCTCTCGCCGTTGTCTAAAATCATTCCAGATGCCTCTGTCATGAGCAGAGAGAGAGAGAAAGATTAGCATACCGGAACGAGCCTTTTCACTAATTTACAGATACTGGAGCTCTGGAAACACATCAGACTGGTTTCCAGCACAAAAACAGACTGGAGGGCAGCAAATGGCAAAGAAACATCATCTGAATTCTATTTTTAAAAAAAAGTGTTTTTTGATTACATTTGTGAACTACACACTTAAGGGATGATATCGAGGCTTGGCTAAGTAATTTACTAATTTGCATGTCCCCTTAATTATAAAGTTTTGGCATAGTTTTGACTGGAAAACAATCTTAAGAAATAAATGCTTGTGCTTGCATTTAGGTGTATGGTGTATAAATTCATATTACAGTAGATGGAATTACTTCACACACGTCTTGTACAAATATGCTTCTAAAGAATTGTTTATTTCAATGGTTCTTTCTTTATGCCATCACTCCAAATAACGCCTTTTTGGCAGCTTTACTTATATAATCATCCAAAAGGACCATTTTTTTGTTTTGCTCAACCTCCACATGTATCAAAGCAGATAATCATTTACAGAAAGTTTGAGTAGAACAAAATAACGTGGACAGGCCCATGGGCTTTGTAATGTGGATTACAAGAACCCAACTACAGTGCCTTTGTATAGCAGTGGCAAATTTATTATGTATTTTGATAAATTGTCTGAAGTAAGCCTTTAATTCTTTATGGATTTGACTAAAACTATTCATTCTGGCACTGTAACCACGTGCATGTTCATGTGAAAATCTGCTTAGGCACTGGCAATACATCTGCCACCAATCTACTCACATTCCACTTTTATATCCTTAACGATCTAAAAGATTTACTCTCCAAAGTGTGAGTTAGTGCCCATGAAGTTGGCAGAATTTGGACTGAATAGAAGGTTGACTTCATTCCAATACTCTAACTACAACCTCTCATCAGACTCGGCTACATTCCCATTTCTCCTAATGCAGTCATGTGCATGACAAGATGGATTATCAGCAGAGCTTGATCCATCAGATACAGTGTACAGTGTGTGCAAACCATGACCAAATTAATTGAGCGGCTACTTTTCTAGGCATGGCTATATTATTGCTATAAAAGGTCTGCCATACTCTAAGTTTAATAGACTGCAACTTACTGTTGGTTGGTCTTCCAGTGCAGGCCCACAGGCCCTTGCAGCAGGATCCAGAATGCAGCGGCACTGCTTTTATTCAGTCTTCATTAATACAGCCATGTAACTCCTAGATTTGAAATGCTGCCAACAAATCCAAAAATTGACCGACATTACTCTACACTGCAAAAACGGGTTACAGAGAAACAATATTTGGATGAGAATAAAACTCAAAATTCAATTTCTTACATGAGATTATATTTGTAGGTTGAACTGACATTGTCTTTAGAGTATACCTGTTGGAAATGTTTAGAATTCATTCCTTACCACAGCCCCTGTATGGATCAAGTACGGATCTATAGTAGTTACCTTGCCTCAAGAGTCATGAAAAACAAGATTCAAAAGTCTTTTCTGCCCTGGCTGTCCACGGTTCAAAGCTGGTGATGCCTTAAATGCAAGTAAAAACTTTCAGTGAGTTTTTAGAGGAACTTCACATATTTTAAGATCAAGCTGTATTTCATTTGACCTTGTACCAATTTGCCTCGTATTGGGCAAGAGCTCTGTGGATACACTTCTGTGCTAAGGCTATGGTGTCGAGAATGATATAGGAAGAAACTCTGGGTCTAAATTCTTGCAAACCAGTACAGACATATAGAGTACCCTTTGTTTAATAAAATGAGTATATACAAATGTATGCAGATAATATTATAGTATTTATGGTACCACAAGATTGGTGGTGCCCAGCAGTCAGAGTCTTTGGTAATGAGCCAAGTGATCATGGGTTAGATCTCAGCTGATACACTACTACTACTGCCATTGTGCCTGTAAGCCAGGCATTAAATCCTGCAACCTTAGGAGAACCGTTCTTGAAGTTGGCATGTTCAACTCACTTGAATCAAGCATACACAATAATCACTGAACATATCTGTGATTACTTGAATTCTGAGAAGCAGAAAATACAACCAACTTCTAAGACTGAACTTTGGAGTTGTGGAAAGCTTCCTGGGAATTGTTTTGTAAAATGGAAAGAAAGTCTGAAACAAATGGAAAGTGTGAAATTTTCTTTTGAACACACATTCTGCTTTTTTCTGGTGCAGTACAGAAGATAATGGCCTTTTTGTGTGGAGGTTAAGTAAAAGAGCAGTGATCTCTGACCTTTACACTGTATTATATATTGCATATGATCTTAGTGACTGATGTTTATGTCACTTATAGTTTGTAGTTTCAGACTTACATTGAAGGCATTTTCAAAAACAGTTGTTTTGGACATTGATTTACAAAGCAAGGTGGGCTTTTAATTTTAATTGATTTAAACAACTGTGCCTACGACTTTCAGTCTTTGAAAAGTCAAGTCCTAACCGTCTGCTTCTTGTTTCCACAGCATTTAAATTTGTCCTTGCTGGCCGTAGCATTTCTCTCCTCCTTTGGAAGCTCTATGCTCTATGGCTACAACTTGGCTGCAGTCAACTCTCCTGCTCAGGTTAGTGATAACACAATTCATGACCACTTTAAATACCCACTAAAAATGAGATAAACCATGTTTAAAGGTTTATTCATGATTCTCTTTATAGTGCTCTCCTGGCTAAAACAACCTTTCTTTAAACAGTGAGAACAGCAGAAAACCATAACGTGAACATTCCTTGAGTTGCTCTGACAAAAACCAAAAAAAAAAAGTTTTTGGTTTTATTTCCTTATGGTTTCCTTTTCTGTTTTAAAATCATTATGCAGAAATAATGTATTGTTTCCCATTTTCATTTTGTCTTATTTTTTAAATAATAATCCAATCCTTTGGATTTGCAGTGGGGAAAAAATTTATGAATGGCTCAAGTGCCCTTGAGCAAGTCACCCAACCCCCAAACTGCTCAGCCCATAGTGTGTGTCAAGAATTGCTCACTAATGTGTGTTTGTGTTCACTGCCACGGATGTGTTAAATGCAGAGAAGCAATCTCCCTAAGTGGGATCATTAAAGTGATTCTTCTCTTCTTCCTATCACAGACAATAAAGCATTTTAGCACCTTTATTTTCAAGAATGTTAACTACACTATCATTGTTTGTTGTAGAATCATTCCCATTAGTGTATTGCAGAAAAGAATCAAATGTTAATTCAGTGTAGGTGCAAAGGGAATGTAATGAATTAGTATGAAATAGATGACTAGACATGATGTAGATGTTTTTTCATAAAAGAATTATTCATTCATTCATTCATTCATTATCTGTAACCCTTATCCAGTTTAGGGTCACGGTGGGTCCAGAGCCTACTTGGAATCATTGGGCACAAGGCGGGAACACACCCTGGAGGGGGCAGCAGTCCTTCAAAGTGCCGGAGGAATTATGGGATTCTTAGTTGTGGGCACTTACTGTGTGCTGTGGCTATTGCTAGTTTATGATAGGATCGCAGGCTTGAGGTCAACAGCTCTCTAAATCATGAGGCTGTTTTGTTGTTAAAGTGGTCATTTTGGCATGAAATTGATTATTCTTTCTGCTAACAGCTCACGTTTTGACTCCAGATTAGCATGGTTTATCATGTTTTGTACCACTATGCTAACTCTGGAAGGTATGATCACACCATAAGCTGCTGTAAAGGACTGATTTCTGACCTTTTAATGACTTAATATGAATATGTGAGAGAGATGGGGAGGAACAAAACAAAATAAAGAATGTTTCTGTGTGATGATCACATGAGGCCATAACTTCAGCCAAATTATTTCAGCTGATAGAGGGAACTGAATATTTCTCATGCTCTTGGAGTTTCATTCTTTTAGTTTTTTTTTCTTAGAGAATTATGAATGTTTTATTGTAAGAATGAAGCAGCCAGCCAACAATTACCATCCTGTTGGTGCATACAAGGAAAACTTGTCATCAGCAGTTTCATCAACTTGAATTATGATTATTTCCCTGAAGCAAAATTGTATTTTTTCCTAGACATTTCCTTATGCCATTAAATGTTAATTAAGATTCTGTCAAAAGTCTAAACTTTCAGTTATGCCACCTTTGTGTTTGTCAGTAGGAGACAATTTATGTTAATATAATGTTAATAATTTCTGATTGATGTTTGTAAGTGAAATACTGTTACACGGCAAGATAAAACATTCTTTACATTTTATTGTTATTTCTTGTTATCAAAATGTAAAGAAGGATATGCAGAGTGGAACTTGTGAACAAGTTCAGCAGTTAGTGTCGCAGTCACACAGCTCCAGGGACCTGGAGGTTGTGAGTTCAAGTCCTGCTCTGGGTTATTGTCTGTGAGGAGTTTGGTGTGTTCTCCCTGTGTCTGCGTGGGTTTCCTCTCACGGTCCAAAAACACACGTTGGTAGGTGGATGGGCGACTCAAAGGTGTCCATAGGTCTGAGTGAATGTGTAAGTGTGTGTCACCCTGCGAAGGATTGGCGCCCCCTCCAGAGTGTGTTCCTGCCTTGCGCCCAATGATTCCAGGTAGGCTCTGGACTCACCTCAACCCTGAACTGGATAAGCAGTCACAGATAACGAATGCGTTTCATTACATAATTAAAAATGTAATATGATATTTTGTACATTTAAATAGCACACAAAATGCATAATGAGAGTACAAATTGGCACCAAAATGGCTTTTCTGTGAATACATCTCCAAACGTCTCTCAGCCCACTTAACCCACATTTAGGTTTAGTTAAAATTTGTCAATGTTTAATCACAAGTTGTCTTTGCAAGATGTCTGACTGATTTTTGAGATTGCAATGCTGTTGTCCACTTGATTGGAATCTCACTTTACTCACTTTGGGGTCATCTTAAAGTAGTGACCTTAGATCAGATCATGAGTCATAATTACATTTAAGATTTAAGAGTCATGCTTTAGAAGCATATAGCTTAAGTTTTAGTAAATCTATCTTAGTTATGCATCTATGATGCATGTGAAATTTATGATGCTTTATAAATTTTTGATAAATTAGATTAATTGTTATTTGTAATGTATAGACTTATTTTTGCTTACAGCTCTAAATAACTTGTCAGTGAAGGAAATATTGTCATATATAACAGAACGTATTTATATTAACTCTCTTTTCCTTCTTTCTTTGTTCCAGTACATAAAGGAATTTTTTAACCGTACAGCAGTGAGACGGAATGGGACTGGTCTGAGCAATGAGACCATCACTGTGCTGTACTCCATCACTGTTTCAGTTTTTGCTATTGGGGGGCTGCTGGGCTCCCTGACTGTTGGAATTCTGGTCTCCAAATTTGGGAGGTACGACAGACAACTGAGAACACGGTCAGGAGGCGTAATGTTTTGGTTAAATGTTCGCTTCTTTTAGATATATGAGTGATCACTTGACAAGAAATGGTGCTAGTACAGAAATGAGGTACCTAAATTGTGTCAGACAAATTGCTTCATCACCAAAGAGCACTGAAGCATTGTGTCATTCACTACCATTTTTCCATGCCTAGGTATGAGGCAATAGGTGCTTGTTCCAAAATATAGCCTGCTGGTTTGGTTGATTACATTACATATTATTAATGCTGGTGCTTTACAGACCCTTGCTGTCACTCTCAATTCCTACACCTCTTACTGATTTGCCTTCGCACCCACTTTTATTTAGTTATAAAAATAATCCCTATTGACATTTAATGTAATTGCACTAGTTACGAAGAATATGAAATAGTTTGCAGTGCTTTAGATTTCCGTTGTGTTGTAGAAGTGAAATGAATTGCTCTACTATCAAAACCCTGTAACACAACCCACAAAAGTCTGTCAGGATGTATTTTACACAGTTGAAAAATCTTACGTTTGCAGAGTGAGAATTCTCTGTGTTTTGCTACAGGAAAGGGACACTGGTGAAGAGCACATCTCTGGTCTTTGTAGCAGGTGCTCTGATGGGTTTCAGCAGGACATGTGGCTCTCCAGAGATGATAATCATAGGCCGCTTCATCACAGGGATACACTCAGGTGACTCAGTGATGTGAAACATTCTCCTCTATAAGATTATGATCAGTTAAACTGGTTTATTTTGGAACACTTTAATTAAGACTAAATAATTTAAAGCCTGTTATCTCCTTTTCTGTGTCCTTAGGGATCTCACTTAGTGTCGTACCCATGTATCTGGGTGAGATTGCGCCAAAGAACCTACGTGGCTTCCTGGGGCTCATGCCCAGCATTTTTATTTGTCTTGGAGTGTTCATCGCTCAAATATTGGGGCTCTATGAAATCCTGGGACAGGTAGAATACGATTTATGAGCAAAGTCTAATGGTAAAATGCTTCATGGTGCAAGAGGGAGACAATTGTGATTGCTTGGAGTTATGCCATTGGTGCATTTTGGGATTTTCTTTGTATTAATATCTTTTACATTTGCTTATGAGCAGTTCTGATTGAACTGATTGATTCAACAGACTGAGCATTATGTTGTTTTTTGTGTGGCCTCTGCATTGCGCATAATATCATGTGGTTTCTTCACAGGAAGAGCACTGGCCTTTGTTCCTTTCTTTAGTTGTGGTGCCGACCTCCATTCAACTAATGCTCCTGCCATGGTTTCCAGAGAGCCCTCGTTACTTGTTGATTGAGCGAGACAACATTCATGCCACTATCACAGGTAGATTATATAAGTCTCCTGCAGGAACGAATTTCAGTTAATGTTTGTGACTCATTTTCTTATTTACTCCTAATTTTTGGCAAACATGTTCCCGATTGACCTCCTAGCGTGCTGCTTTTCACAGAGCCACTCTGAAGTGTATTAAGACCACTGCTCATTTCATTGCATTATGTTGGATTGAATTATGTCAGACAGGACAGAATGCTAATCACTTTCTCACATGCTCATCAGTCTATTGCAAGTTCCTTTGTGATTTCTGAGCACTAAAGACCTTCTGCCTGATTCCTCAAAGGCCTGTCCATCATCCAGGAGGTAGCACGGTGCACTCTGAGAAAATAAGCTACTCAAAGAATGTGTAGGAAAAAGGGTCAAGTAGCAGTCAAGAAGTAACTTTAAAACTGTAATGTGACGAAGACTTCTATTGCACTTCTGCTGCAGCCTAAATAAAATAATTTGTATGTTCTGTATCTAATAAGAAAACACTTGTTTCCCATGGTCCAGAACTTAATTTCAAATATCCATTATAAAACAAGGAGTATCCATTAATTTCAGTTAACGCTTTAAGAGTGTTTTAAATGTACAGTTCTCACTGTGAGTGTTAAGATATCAGCAACAAAATAATGCACACCAGTTATGCAATGCTAATAGGAAATGCCTGCTGTTCTGTTCCATGTTGTTTGTTTGTTGTTGGGCACTGATCTCTCGCTGGTCTGCTGTTGTTGTTGGCAGCTCTGAAGTGGTACAGAGTGAGAGCTAATATCCAGGCAGAGGTAGAAGAGATGCAGGAGGAGCAGCGTTCACTCTCTTCAGTGCGGACCATCTCAGTGTGCGAGCTGCTCGCAGACAAAACTGTGCGCTGGCAGGTCATCACTGTTCTAGTCATCAACGCAGGGATGCAGCTGTCCGGCATTGACGCGGTGAGTGTATACTGATGTAGTAGGATTGTTGTTTTGCATTTTGGGATTTTCTTTGTATTAATATCTTTTACATTTGCTCATGAGCAGCACTGATTGAACTGATTGATTGTACAGACTGAGCATCATGCTTTTTTGAAAATAAAGTTCAGGTCAAGTTGAATTCTAGACCTACATGCAATTCTGCAGTTTGAACAGATTGAACATGATTTTGGTTTTTTAGTGATTGTACTATACACAACAATGATAATGTTATTTTTTAATAATTTAGTATATAATTTTAGTCTGTGTTGGTTTCCTCCGGGTGACTGTCTGTGAGGAATGTGGTGCATTCTCCCTGTGTCTGCGTGGGTTTCCTCTGGGTGAATGTCTGTGAGGAGTGTGGTGTGTTCTCCCTGTGTCTGCGTGGGTTTCCTCTGGGTGAATATCTGTGAGGAGTGTGGTGTGTTCTCCCTGTGTCCACGCGGGTTTCGTCCGGGTGACTGTCTGTGAGGAGTGTGGCGTGTTCTCCCTGTGTCTTTGTGGGTTTCCTCTGGGTGACTGTCTGTGAGGAGTGTGGTGTGTTCTCCCTGTGTCTGCGTGGGTTTCCTCCAGCCGACTGTCTCTGAGGAGTGTGGCGTGTTCTCCCTGTGTCTTTGTGGGTTTCCTCTGGGTGACTGTCTGTGAGGAATGTGGTGTGTTCTCCCTGTGTCTGCGTGGGTTTCCTCCGGGTGACTGTCTGTGAGGAGTGTGGTGTGTTCTCCCTGTGTCTGCGTGGGTTTCCTCCAGCCGACTGTCTCTGAGGAGTGTGGTGTGTTCTCCCTGTATCTGTGTGGGTTTCCTCCGGGTGACTGTCTGTGAGGAGTGTAGTGTGTTCTGCCTGTGTCTGCGTGGGTTTCCTCTGGGTGAATATCTGTGAGGAGTGTGGTGTGTTCTCCCTGTGTCTTTGTGGGTTTCCTCTGGGTGACTGTCTGTGAGGAGTGTGGTGTGTTCTCCCTGTATCTGCGCGGGTTTCGTCCGGGTGACTGTCTGTGAGGAGTGTGGTGTGTTCTCCCTGTGTCTGCGTGGGTTTCCTCCGGGTGACTGTCTGTGAGGAGTGTGGTGTGTTCTCCCTGTGTCTTTGTGGGTTTCCTCTGGGTGACTGTCTGTGAGGAGTGTGGTGTGTTCTCCCTGTGTCTGCGTGGGTTTCCTCCAGCCGACTGTCTGTGAGGAGTGTGGTGTGTTCTCCCTGTATCTGCGTGGGTTTCCTCCGGGTGACTGTCTGTGAGGAGTGTGGTGTGTTCTCCCTGTGTCCGCGCGGGTTTCCTCCGGGTGACTGTCTGTGAGGAGTGTGGTGTGTTCTCCCTGTTTCTGCGTGGGTTTCCTCCGGACGACTGTCTCTGAGGAGTGTGGTGTGTTCTCCCTGTGTCTGCGTGGGTTTCCTCTGAGTGACTGTCTGTGAGGAGTGTTGTGTGTTCTCCCTGTGTCTGTGTGGGTTTCCTCCGGGTGATTGTCTGTGAGGAGTGTGGTGTGTTCTCCCTGTATCTGCGTGGGTTTCCTCCGGGTGACTGTCTCTGAAGAGTGTGGTGTGTTCTCCCTGTGTCCGCATGGGTTTCGTCCGGGTGACTGTCTGTGAGGAGTGTGGTGTGTTCTCCCCATGTCTGCGTGGGTTTCCTCCGGGTGACTGTCTGTGAGGAGTGTGGTGTGTTCTCCCCATGTCTGCGTGGGTTTCCTCCGGGTGACTGTCTGTGAGGAGTGTGGTGTGTTCTCCCCGTGTCCGCGTGGGTTTCCTCTGGGTGCTCCGGTTTCCTCCCATGGTCCAAAAACACACACTGGTAGGTGGATTGGTGACTCAAAAGTGACCGTAGGTGTGATTGTGTGAGTGAATGTGTGTTGCCCTATGAAGGACTGGCGCCCCCTCCAGGGTGTATTCCCGCCTTGCACCCAATGATTCCAGGTAGGCTCTGGATCCACCGCGACCCTGAACTGGATAAGGGTTACAGATAATGAATAATTTTAGTAAATATTTTTTCATTTAGTAATATAAATATTTTTTCTTGTTTTTGTTTGTTTGCATGCTAATTCATATAATTTTTTTAAAGATACTGACACCAAACAAACTCCAAACTAACGTGAGAGGTGTTCTTATATGCAGTTTTTTTATTGGATATACAGATTCCATATAGATATACCATAACAACCACCTGAAATATCAGAGCAGAAAATAATTTTTTTCTTCAAGAAATGCTATTTTCTTCATGCGCTATGCATGGTTACTGCTGATGATTCTGATGTGTTCCTTGTGTATTTGCAGATCTGGTTCTACACAAACAACATATTTGAAAATGTAGGAATCAATGCCTCTCTGGTTCAGTACACAACAGTGGGCACTGGTGCCATCGAAGTCATTGCAGGACTCATTGGGGTAAGAAAATGCTGTTTCCGCTCATTGACTTATAGTATGGTACATGGGCTACGACTGACTGGTTCAATGTATGGAATGTCCTGTTTGTACCCTCAGTGCAGGCCTAAGTCTGGACTCCTCTGTTAATATAGGTGAGCCTCAGAATAAATGTGAGATATTTTATATAATTTCGTTCCGTATACCCAGAGGTTATTCGTAAAGAATCGCTCAGCAAAAAAAAGATCAGTCAAGAGATGTTTCCGCTACTAAAACAAAGACTAGAAGTCAGTATTCAGCCAAATCCCTTCTGTAACTGCATCCCAGATCATCTCTAGACCCACTCAAATTGCATTCATGTGACTGGTATCTGTGTTCTAACCTAATTATGTATAGCTGTTTATACATAGAAACAGAAACTGAAAAGGTCATCTGTAGTATGTCTGTTAGAATTCGTACATCTGTTGTCTTAGATAAGCCAGAGCCACGCGGCACAATTTGGGTTACTATTGATTTCTAGACTTTTTTTTTTTATTTGCAACATTAGAAGTGTAGCTCCTGGAGTTAAATATAGAAGCAAAGTTTAGACACCAGCGTGTTTTAGCTGGTGGACCATGTCTGGGATGAGTGGACGACTGAGTAAATTACAACGAACCGTTCCGTTAATTACATTTCATTTGTAAACAGTATATAGTACAGTAGAAGAACTGAAGAATCCTCTCCTCTCACCCAACAGTGTTTCACCATTGAGCGTATAGGTAGGAGGCCCCTGATGGTTGGTGGATTCAGCTTTATGGGCGTGTGCTGTGCAGGCATCACCCTCTCCCTCATACTACAGGTAAAAACCTCCTTATTTGGTCAAAAAGAACGTCAAACAAAAATGAAAATCTCACTCCTATTTAAGTTATATATATATTCTGAATCTTTTGGCCACCCATCAGCTCTTTCAACATGATTTAGGCTCCGGTTTCACATTTAGATACAATGACTTTTTTTGAATTTCCTTCTTGATTTTGCTTCTTTCAAAGGGGCTTAATGTCTTCTGTGACAGCAGACCACTGGTTATTAATAATGGTCTCGTGCTTTTCAATGCTAGGCTCACGTGCCCTTCATGCACTATGTCAGTGTGGCCTGTGTGGTCGGCATTATCGCAGGATTCTGCATTGGGCCTGGTGAGATATTAACAAGACTCTTTATTTTGTCTGTCTCTCTCTTTCTCTCTGAGTTTTTGGTTTAATCTGTGAACACTTCAGTTCTGATATCATCTTGTGTTTTGGGGCAAACACTGTTATTCTGCTGCATGTGTGTCCCATGACACCAGCATTGTCTTTTTTAAACTGTTGTTAAAAGAAATAGCCTTTGTCGTAATTAAATGATTGAGATTTTAAAAAGTCATCAAGAGAATTAAAAACATGTATCTCCATTTTTGTGGATTGTGAGTTTTCTACGTCATTTGAACACAGCAGTCCTTCACATTGTGATCAAATTTGACTTTCATTGAAAGTTAAGAAGGTTTTTTTCTTCTCTTGTAAATTTGCTGTTTTGGGAAACAGATGTTTTTAATTGGACAGCGACGATATAAATGATGTTTAGGGGACGTTATTTTATAATAGTTTGGATATTGGGCTTGAAATGCATTAAAATGAATTCATAGTAGGGGTACTGTAAGGCTATATGATTTTTGCCCATTTACAATTTTGTATTTTGAACTCAGAATGCAGGTTCTCAGTTTGTTTTGGATGGAAAATATTTATAATTCCTGGTTGCTGTCATCACCAGTGTCATCAGTTCTGACTCACATAACAGAATGAAAAAAAAAATAAAATAAATAAAACATGCAGTGCCCCACTTTAAAAGCACTTGAGTGCTGCCATAGGTAAAATGCCTAGACTTTGTCAGTGTTCCCAGGAGATTGCATCCTTCAGTTTTTTCAGTTTTTCAAGAAAAAACTTTTTAACACACCTTTTAAACGTGATCATATTAAAGGCTAAACACCACTTAATGGGCCTCCATGAATATCTCACATTATTTTAGTTACTGACATATATAAGTATGAATTAAAATGAAAATAGCTGCTTAATTTGCTTTAAAACTGAGAATTTTATTAAATTGACGGAAAAACCCGAGCTCGCTACGGAAATTCTTGAACGCAACCGTGACGTCACTGGTGGACAACAGCTGAACAACGCCGCGGTAAAACACCGTTATGACTGACTGTTATGACAGTATCTAGCTAAATAACCAACATTATTCGTGACAATAGTCTAGCAATAAGCCAAACTCAAATTTAGAGGTACCGTTGTTCTTGTAAATGTGATCGAAGTCGAACTCGAATTCATTCGACACTATAAACCTCCGTAATGCAGCTACGTAGCCGAGTATAATCTGAGCCACCGAGTTTAGCGAGTCAAGCTAACGTTAACTAACACCAGCTAAAACAGGCGAAGTGAGTGTCCTTACCCTGTTTACCTCCATGTTACAGAGGCTCTTGAACACCTTTTGTTGGTGTCCTTACATGCCCATATTGTTGGAAAAGCGCCAGTGAAATGAGCTACAGATAACGGAGTGAGCGGAGGGTCCTTTCCAAAGTGCCCGTTTAAAGTTGACAAATGTAGTCCATTTTCTGGATATTTTGGGATCTTTGGGCCATTTGTGCACAGATGTCCCACTGTACATTGAATGATTGCAGCCAAAAACAACACACCTTTTCATCATTTTGCATTAAATTAAGTGCAACTTCTAGAGTTGTTGTCCACCATCTACGTCACAGGCAAGACGCCTATTAGAGTTTCCGAACACGGTGTGTGTGTGTGGGGGGGGGGACAACGGTCTTTTAAACCTTATTCCTTGAATTAGTAAGAAATAACATGTTTTCTGACTATCAATAAACACAAGTTAGGAACTCTAATTCCACTGTATTTATTTGTTTGACACTTTCATATAGCTGGCCCAGTAAACAAGGAACGTCCCTGGACGTTCAAAATAGGTCTAATAGTAGTCTGTCCGTCAAGGACATATTTTAAACGTCAATGGACGTCCAAAATCCATCTTAATAAGTTAGTTAAGTGGTGACCAATCGATAACGTCAGTGGACGTCCAAAACGCGTTTTATACAAGTAATTTATTTCGGGACCAATTAATAACGTCAATGGACGTCCAAAATACGTCTAATAGTCGTCTTTTCAATGTCTGTGTCTGGACGTCTTTTCAACTTTCATTTTCACCCTTAAGAGAACTTTGATTAGACGGCAGTCATTACGTTATTTCAACGTTGACTCAACGGCTAAATGTTTACTGGGGGTGCTTAGCCTTTAATACTATCACATCCTTTTTTTAAAAACGTGGGGCTCTCAAACCTTTGATGGCAGTGCAAACATATAAGAAAGGATCTCTTATGCACTGAACAATACACAACCCAAAGTAGGAAAAGCCGCCCTCTAGTGTTGAAAGTAGGGCATTAAAGCCATATCAGAGATATGTAGAACAAGGAGGAGGCGTTTTGGTTGATCGTTGTATAATATAATACCCTCTTGTTTGCTCCCTGCACAGCTGGAGTGCCTTTCCTGATGACCGGTGAATTGTTTAAGCAGTCTCACCGTCCTGCGGCTTTTATTGTGGGGGGATCTCTCAACTGGATATCCAACTTCACCGTGGGATTTGTCTTCCCTTTCCTACAGGTCAGTACATTATCTCAGGATGGTGGTGTCTTTAACAAACGATGTAATTATAAGAAGTCTAATGTCAAATTCAAAAGTATAAAGAATATCTGCAGTACCTACACATCACCTGTATGAGTTGTGAGATAACTGCCCTATCCGTGGAAAAAAAATCTGTGGAGGTGGTTGAACACTACTGCAATGAGAAACACTTGGGTCAGAGACCCCATTTAATGAAATAGGATTTTAAAAGCCTTTTAAGAACCTTCACAAAGTTGTGTTTAACTAGCAATAAAGTATTTTCCACAATTGTGTGCGCAACGTCAGAACCCACTTGTTGAAAACAGAAAGCCTCATGAAGCAGTGTTACTGAAGTATCTGCCTTATATCCCATCACCATGTCAGATGTCAGCAGGTGCGTTCTGTTACCTGGTCTTCTTCGGAGTGTGTGTGGGCGTGGCGGCTTACGTCTACTTCATCATCCCAGAGACGAAGAACAAAACATTTGTGGAGATCAGCCAGATGTTTGCCTCCAGGAACAACTGTGAGCTGGAGTCAGAACCACTGGCCATCTCTGACCAGCTTAGCCTCAGGAAGATGAACGGATACGGAAGCGTCGAACCCAAGAAGGGGCACAAGGTGATACTGGAGGAGAGATACACGTGGACTGATGAAGAGGATGAGTAGAGGGACAACTGTAGAAATGGGAAGGTGTGTGTGTGAATATGTATATTTGGTGCTATAGCTCACAGCTGCTCCTTCATCACTGTAAGAGCAGATTTAAAGGGGTGGATGTTAAAATTAAATTGACTGGAAACCACATGGAGTTTGATATCTAAACATAAGCACAGTCAGAACGGAGACCTGTTTTTTTTTTTTTTTTTTTTTTAAAGAAACATGCTAAACACCTGCGAGGTTGTGCATTAGATCTCTGAAGAAAAAACTTGAATGTTCCTTTTGAAAATCTTGAATTGTGTTCACTACAGCATGTAGAAACATTCATTAAAGTGACGTATAAAGTGTGGTGGACTTCCAGTGAACCATTATTTTCATCTCAGGAAATGTCATTTTTATCATCAAACCTTTTAAAAATATTTTCCAGCTTCATCAGTGTCCTTAAAGGACTGCAATAACAGTTTGGTGATAAAAAGCTGTTCAAAATTCCAGTTGCTGTTTCCAGTCCTGCAGATGTTAACTCTGATTAATATCTAGCGCTCATTTTGCCAAGCAGATGTTGGTGTTTCTGGATGACCGGGCAGTAAGTTTGGGTAATTTCAAAGTATTTATCGTTATTGTGATAATTTCGTTATATTAAATGGTAATATGTTTTTCTGAGCATATCTTAAATATTGTGAATTGCATCAGTACTTAAAGAACACTGAACAATTGCAGGCTCTATTTCACATACTGTATTGTTATTATTATTATTATTATTATTATTATTATTATTATTATTATCTTCTGTTTAACTGGATTTAAATCATGTTTTTATATGCATTGTTTTTCCATAGTATTTTTAATTGGGTTCAATGGGCTCCTTTTGTGTATAAAACTCTAAAAACATGGACCGTGATTCATATCGCCTGTAAGTATTGTGATATTAGATTTTTTTTTGTTGTTCTTATATTATGAAGTGGAATATTTTGTCTGGTCAGATGTCATTTATTGAATTAGGCAAATGGGTTGGTCAACTTCATATTAAAAAGCCCACTTCCTGTTTAGCATTCAAGCTAGAAGCCCTCAGATCATTCAGATTAGCTTTTAGCTTCACTGTTAGCTTTACCAGTTAACTCTATAACCCCTCACAGAGAATTTGATAGAGTGGTGATCTATGTCTAAAGATAAAAATAATGTTTTTATTGACTGTCAGAAAGTCTTGCTCACACTGCACTACAGACTTTTTCCTGCCTGTTTATAACAGTGGAACATGATGGGCTTTGCTTCCCCTTTTGTTCAGAGGAGTACCCATTCATGGCTACACTGATAGTCTCCATAACCAGTGTTTTCAAGCTGTATTATGACTTTATGAAATACCCTTTTTAAGTGTTGAAAAAGCTATATTATAATGGTTTACATTTTTTTGGTGGTGCCACAGTGTGCCTGTGTGAAACCATACACTGTAAATGTCTAACCAGATCAAGCTTAAAATGTGTTTGAATGTAAAATGTCCACCGTGACCCACCAAAAGGATGCAGAAGATTATGATGATTATCAGGAAGAGGAAAAAAAATCCTGGACACTTAAATAACAAGATAAAAGCTGTCCTTAAGTTATTTTGAAGATTGTGATGTCATAAATATTGCCCTAGGAGATAATAAATCATTTTTCTACATGGCGTTTAACTGCTTACTGAATTATTAACTGGTATCAAATAAAACATTAATATTAATTTTCACTTTAAATCAACTGTTTATTTATATTATTTATTTTTTTCTTTAATGGAAATTACATTACAGGATGCGCCTTGATGCTGTAGATTGTCCAAGTGGTAAGTTGAAATCTATACATCAGGTGAGTTGAGTGAGTGAGTTACATGTGGCGCTTCACATTTGAAATAAAACAGCATTATGGTCTTTTCATCGCAGGTTTCAAAGGTGAATATGAAATATCCTCATTTCTGTCAGAGTGCTCTTCAGCTTCATAAATTCATCAAATTGGTATATTACAAATATATTAATATGATAGATTCATATGTGGACTGATGTAAATGGATACTTTCCATGACAGTTAGCAAAGAAATTTCTCAACTAAAAATAGTTAGATAGACATACAGATAGATCCACACTACAGGACTGTGACCTTTCTCAGTGTTGTCTTGAAACGTGTTGTCTTTAGCGGTTCTTGGTATTTTATGTTATTGTAATACTGTAGATCAAACAGCAGAGGGCAGAAGTTATCATTGTGTGTTTTTTCCTGCTGTAAAGCCTACGCTCCCTAACATAAAACTCTCAGATGTTGGAATCACAATGGACATCTCTCCACACAATACACACACACATATACACACATTGGTATTGATTTTAATTGCATTTTACATGACTAATATTATTTTACAATATAATTTATTATTTTAAAAACCAAGAGAAATTTGGACCTTCAAAACAGTCAGGACTATACATACACGAAACAAGCATCATAATTATGTACATAGCCCAAGATTATCAGGCAAAGGAGGTGGAGTATGCGTAATTTACCAAAATACCCTAGATGTCAGTCATAAACAATGTGACACCTTCACTTCTTTTGAGGTTCTCTCCACCATTATTATAAATTCGGTCACAAAAAATATGCATTTTTATTATGTAACATTTACAGACCACCTGGGCCTTACTCGGAATTTCTAAAATAATTCAGTGATTTCGCTGCAAACCTAGCTGTGTGCAATGATAAAGTTATAATTGTAGAAGATTTCAATACCCATTTTGAAAAGGCAGATGAACCACAAAAAAGGTATTTACTTCAATCCTAGACTCTGTTGGTATTACTCAAAATGTACCAGGGCCTACACACTACTGTAGTCACACTTTAGATTTAGTTTTGACATTACGTCCTAACATAGACAACCTTAATACCTTACCACAAATCTCAGCAATCTCTGACCATTACCTAATTTCATATGAGCTACGTCTTTGCCATAATATATGTAGGTCCCCTCACTATTCCACAATGTGTTCAATAAAACTATCTACCGCCCTACAACTCATAGAAAAAATCCCAGAACTATCAACCCCAGTTCCCACCCCATCAGACCCAATGGAGCTAGATGTACTAACTGACTACTTAGAAAATGCCTGTTGATCTACAGATAATGTGGCAGCACTTAAAAGAAAAAGCTTGCTCCATTGTACAATGATGAAACCTGTACCTTAAAACAAACATCACGGAAACTAGAGCGGAAATGGCGATCAACCAAGCTGGAAGTGTTCCACTCTGCCTGGAAGGACAGCCTTATAGAGTATAGAAATTCCCTCACTAAAGCTCGCTCAGCATATCTGGCCTCGCTTATCTCCAATAATAAAAATAATCCTAGAGTACTGTTTAGTGTGTTTTCCAGAACTACAAAAAAAATCAGGCAGATACTGAACCACAAATTCCAGCAAATCTCACCAGTAAAGTCTTCGTGGACTTTTTAAATAATAAAATTGAAAATATTAGACAACAAACTCAACCCACGGTATTAAATCTGACCTGGCTGCCACCCGATGTGACTGGTATAAAACATAAGGTAATTGTAAAAGAGAGACTTGAAACTTTTTACCCACTCGTACAGTTAGAACTAGAAAAGATTATCACTTCCGCAAACTGTACAACTTGCACACTTGATGCAATTCCCACAAAATTACTCAAATAAGCACTACCAGCTATTATCAATCCTCTTTTAACTATAGTAAACTCATCCCTTAGCCTGGGCCATGTACCCAAAGCTTTTAAACTAGCAGTTATTAAACCTCTGATCAAGAAACCAAATCTTGATGCTAGCACATTGTGTAATTACAGGCCTATTTCTAATCTGCCATTTCTATCCAAGATCTTAGAAAAAGCTGCGGCCCTACAACTTAGTCCATATCTACATGAGAATCATTTATATGAAAAATTCCAATCTGAATTCAGGTCACATCATAGCACTGAGACAGCTCTAGTCAAGATAACAAAGGATCTTCTTCTTGCCTCTGATCAAGGCCATGTATCCCTGTTTTTGATACGATAGACCACAATATTCTCCTAGAAATGTTAGAAAACATGGTTGGAATCACAGGGACAGCCTTATAATTCTTCAAATCTTAATGGGACATTATCACTTCGTAAAAAGTAAACGATTTATCTTTTAATTATTCCAAAGTAAGATTTAGAGTTCCACAAGGCTCTATTTCAGGACCATTGTTATTTACATTATACATGTTATCGCTAGGCACAGCTATAAGAAACCATGACATTAACTTTCACTGTTATGCAGACGACAAGCAGTTGAACATATCAGCCAAGCCTGATGACAAAAAGACGTGAAAGGCTGGATGTTGTGTAATTTCCTCCCACTTAACAGCAACAAAACAGAGGTCCTGCTTTTAGGTCTGAAGGAGGCAAGAAATAAATTATCAGATTAATTTTAAATCAGCACATACGCAGTATAGCTAGGACAGCTTTTTTACATCTTCGCAACATTGCCACGATTAGAAATGCCTTATCCCTGCATGATGCAGAATCATTAGTACATGCCTTTATTACTTCAAGGCTTGACTATTAATTAGTAACGCACTACTGTCAGGATGCACCAGCAGAAATTTAAGTAAACTTCAACTAGTTCAAAATGCTGCAGCCAGGGTCCTCACTAAAACAGTTCTATCATCACTTCATTGGCTGCCAGTTAAATTCCTTATAGATTACAAAATTCTGTTACTAACATATAAAGCTCTACATGGGCTCGCTCCTGAATACCTTCAAGATACAATTTCCTATTATGAGCCTCCACGTTTACTCAGGTCACAGAATACTGGACTTTTAATTGTTCCCAGAATTCAGAAGGCCTCAGCTGGGGGAAGAGCTTTTTCTCATAAAGCCCCCAACTCTGGAATGATCTTCCAGAAAATGTTCAGGACTCAGACACAGTCGCAATCTTCAAATCTAGGCTAAAATTACTTTGTTTAGTTTATCTTTTGGTAGTTAATGCTCCCCCATAGACAAAGGCGGCAGATCTGGGGGGTCCATGGACACAGGGAATTATAGTAAACTGAGACGCTGGTGCTGTCTTCCCGCTGTTTCACGCGATCACTCAGGTTTGTTGACAGTGGAGCGGAGGGATGCCAGTGTTTCAGGAAGCTCCTGCGTCTGTGTGTCCTTCTGGTTCTCTCCTTTTAGTTAAAGCTGTCATAGTCAGATCTGCCGGAGTCATTAGCCACACTCTGTAAATGTTCATATTTTCTGCTTTACATTCACCCAAAAAGAACAAAATCAACTCCATCCCTTTACCTTTTTCCAAGTAAACGACCGCCCACCTGTCTGGCTGGACACTGATGGATGACTGTTGAGCTACTCCTCCATGCTTCAGACCAAATACCCAACCTCCAGTGACCACTAAGTGCCTTGGAGCTGCCCCTACACAGAACTTTTATTATTACCAATAAATTGACCAAAGGAGGATAGGTCCCCCCTTGCGAGCCTTGGTTCCTCTCAAGGTTTCTTCCTCAGCTTGAAGGGAGTTTTTCCTTGCCACTGTCATCCTGGCCTCGCTCACCTGGGGATTTTTACATTCTTTACATTTTTACATTTCATGTCAAAACTTTGTCTTTACCGGAATTCTGTGAAGCTGCTTTTGTGACAACATCCGTTGTAAAAAGCGCTGTACAAATAAATGAATTTAAATCATAGTATGAATGTGATAATGCTGTCAGCTTAAAACCCTGTAGTTCATAACTATGATTCAGTGTCCAGTGATGATCTTATCCTACCAGCGTATGATGGAAAAACCCTTCAGTCATGCTCAGCACACACACACACACACACACACACACACACATACATCCACCGCACAGCTGACAGATCCTGTCAAGTGCGCGCTGAGCTCCATATCAAACGCATCAACCCTCTTCTCAAATCTACACACGGCCCCCTTCTCACTCCCCCCTAAAAACAAAGGCGGCATGTTTGAGGCAGGTTGGCATAGACCAGTCAGGTGTTTTCAACACTTCAGTGGCATGCCACAGACTCCCAGCCCCCTGCTATCGCCACTGTACAGCGAACATGTTTGGAATACTTGCTCTGGACTTCCAGTGGCTCCAGAAATCTGTTCTCCAAATCTAAAACCCAGGAAATTAGAAAAGAGAAGAAAACCAAAAATATTGGCACGGCTAAGTCTAACAAGGTCAGAGTTTGCAGTGATATGTTGTGGTTTGTAGTCCCCATAATTAGAGGAAGTCCTCGTTGGTTTCCTCCGGGTGACTGTCTGTGAGGAGTGTGGTGTGTTCTCCCTGTGTCTGCGTTGGTTTCCTCCGGGTGACTGTCTGTGAGGAGTGTGGTGTGTTCTCCCTGTGTACGCGTGGGTTTCCTCCGGGTGACTGTCTGTGAGGAGTTGGTGTGTTCTCCCTGTGTCTGTGTTGGTTTCCTCAGGGTGACTGTCTGTGAGGAGTTGGTGTGTTCTCCCTGTGTCTGTGTGGGTTTCCTCCGAGTGACTGTCTGTGAGGAGTGTGGTGTGTTCTCCCTGTGTCTGCGTTGGTTTCCTCCAGGTGACTGTCTGTGAGGAGTGTGGTGTGTTCTCCCTGTGTACGCGTGGGTTTCCTCCAGGTGACTGTCTGTGAGGAGTTGGTGTGTTCTCCCTGTGTCTGCGTTGGTGTCCTTCGGGTGACTGTCTGTGAGGAGTTGGTGTGTTCTCCCTGTGTCTGCGTTGGTTTCCTCCGGGTGACTGTCTGTGAGGAGTTGGTGTGTTCTCCCTGTGTCTGCGTGGGTTTCCTTCGGGTGACTGTCTGTGAGGAGTGTGGTGTGTTCTCCCTGTGTCTGCGTGGGTTTCCTCCGGGTGACTGTCTGTGAGGAGTGTGGTGTGTTCTCCCTGTGTACGCGTGGGTTTCCTCCGGGTGACTGTCTGTGAGGAGTTGGTGTGTTCTCCATGTGTCCGGGTGGGTTTCCTCCGAGTGCTCCAGTTTCCTCCCACAGTCCAAAAACAAACATTGGTTTTTTTGAGTTGGTGACTCAAAAGTGTCCGTAGGTGTGAGTGAGTGTGTGTGTTGCCCTGTGAAGGATTGGCGCCCCCTCTAGGGTGTATTCCCGCCTTGCGCCCAATTTTTCCAGGTAGGCTCTGGACTCACCGTGACCTTGAACTGAATAAGCGCTTACAGATAATGAATGAATGAATGATAATTTTCATCTCGGTTTAACAGAATTTTTGTGTTGAAAAACCCAACTGGTTATAAATTTAATGTTATTAAAAGGGGCTGTAGATGTTAGGAGCTAATATTATGGATTGATCCTTGCACTTCCTGCAATATGTGTAAATTTTTGTATTAAGGAATTGTGAATTTACATTCCCACAACCATGAAAAAACTGTGTTAGCAGGGTAACTGCTTTTATGAGGCCTTAACTGGTCATTGAATGTCAAGCTAGTTGACCAGCTGAACAGATGTACAAACACAGTATAGGTGTGGTTGGGGTTTGATGGTTCGTCAGGTCTGGTCTACATAGCTGTATAGCATACCTTATGCTAGTCATCTAGTTTATTGTTCTACCAGTTGAACAGCTTAGCCACCTTAAGCAGATTAATCTATTACATAATATACAAATGAGGTTTAGGAATAATTAATTCTACACAATTTTGGATTTGAGATATAATTTTGATAATACAGTGAGTAAGATGGCACAAAGTGAGTAACCTGTTAGACTGATTCACTGAAAACTGTAACTGAGTTACCCCATAAGGGACTTAGAGAAACATACATGACACAAATGAGGCTATAAAGGAAAGACAGAGGACCACCTCTGTATCGCTGTGTGTACATGTGCGCACACACACACATTCTTTAGTGATTAACACATCGACAGTCCCAACAGGGCCTTCTGAGCGATGATGTGTGTATGTGCATGTATGAGTGTGTGAGAATAGATAATGGAGATGATGGACATTTGAAGAGGGACAGCAATGCTCCTGGAATGCACCAATCTTGTGTCTCACATTCTTAGATAATCTAAAACCAATATGAGCACAGATATTGCCGGACATAAATAAACATAAAGGATTAACATAATGCAATTTAATAATCTGGACACTTTGAAGTGACCTGCTTGTTTAAATGAAGTCACTTCAGTCCAGTTTTTAAAAGTGAATAGAATTTTATAGTGTAAAATGGACAAAAAAAGGGGTGGAGGTGGTGGCGGTGGGTTTGTGTAAAGTTGGTGGTCCCATAAGAGTCTTCTGGTGGCCTCTCTCCCAGGCGAGGGTCACGGCAAATGTCAGGATCCTATTTAACCCTTCACCCGTACATACACTCCCCCACACGCCAGAGGACTAATTGGTTCCCCAGGTCGGCTGTGGATGAGAAGAGTCCTGTTTCCATGATGCAATGGCTGATTTTTTTTTACTGTGACTTTTACAGCTGTGGAGAGACCGTTGCACCCTGGGATAGCTAGATTACTGTGGACACTAGCTAGCTAATCAAGATGCTAAGACTCATGGGGTCAGGGTCCATATGTGTGAAGTGTGCAGGTGAAACTGAGGTGTAATTTTGAGACTAATTGGGTTTAATTGAAAATTAGCTTTGAGAAATGCAAAAAAACAGCACTTAGAAGCAAACATCATTAAAATACATTTGTGTGATTTCATAAAATTAGCTAAATATTTTCAGGATACTGGAGATTTGCTCTTAAGTCTTTGGTACACTGTATGATTTTTAGGCCATTTTCACACCTGTAGTTAATTTGTTCTGGTCTGAATCAGTTATGAAGCTCGTTATCTTGGAGCCTTTTCCACTTGGTTTTATTGTTTTCACACACTGAATAATCCAAGCGCACCAAAACGCTTCAACGCAATCCACATGACAATGTTCTCACCCCTGATTGGTCAGACTTGACTGAGACGGAAGCACAGGATGAAGGTCTTGTGTTGTGGACTAGTGTGTTTCTGATCCATTACTTTGATCAGCAGCTAAACTTGAACCAGTTCTCTGTTTATCTGCCTAAAGTGTCCAATAGGCAAAGCCCACCCTGGCTACGAATACAATTTAGCACCGACCTGCGGTGTACACCTTATGGTTGGGTCAGATCGAGGTCACGTTCTCACCAGAAACGAACCATATCAGAGTTTGTTTGGGACTGGACAGAGACCCCTCATCTCAAGGGTCTCGGTGTGGTTGTTTTGGTCCACATCCAAGTGCGATTACTTCTTTCACACCTGCCCAAGCAAAGGGTGAAAAAGAAAACTAGAGCTCGATTTAACTCGACTAAAAAATGTAGGTGTGAAAACATCCTTAAAGTCAAAGAAGATTATAAACAGACATTTGTAATGGAGACTTGCTTAATTTTTCACCAGAGCTACAAGGCTAATGTAGCTAACAAGCTTTTGATCTTGTTCCACGTTGGCGAGAACCGAACTCAGGTCCACATGGCCCAAGAGCTGAACTGCAGTGACTGGACCCATCACACCACCTCACAGCCTTAATGTGGTTTACAAGTAACAAATACCTGTTAGGCACGTTATTTAACATTGAGCTAATGCATACCTGAATCATCACATAGCTATGATTACAGGCTACAATGTGTACAGATAGAATCCTCATAAGAGGGCCTTACTGCAGGACAAGTGTTTATTTAGGCACGCCTTTCACATTATATTATTCTATGGATAATAAGCTTCCATTATTATCAGCTAAATTATTCTTAGGGCTTCAGTGCACATCTCAAAAAGTGAATTTCAGCTGAATCAATGTGTGATTTTAAGTTCTGTTCATACTGTTCCTTTAATGAGGACATTACTGCGGAATCACCAGGAAAGAGGCAGAGGTTTTAGGCCAGTGTGGGGTTAAAGCCATGAAGGCAGAAGCCACAGCACTCAGCACTAGCTGAACCTGTGCATGGTAAAATAATTAGGCCTGGCTTTGAAGGGGACTAAGCAAACAGTACCACACTCAACACTACTCTCTCTCTCTCTCTCTCTCTCTCTCTCTCTCACTCCCCCCCCCCTCCTTTTAGCGATGACTTTCCTCTGAAATGCTGCCCAGCCGACTCCCTTTCTGCTTTCTCACTTTGTTTTTCACGCGCACACACCCAGACACACACACATACACCTCTCTCTCTCTCTCTCTCTCTCTCTCTCTCTCTCTCTCTCTCTCTCTCTCTCTTTCTCTCTCTTTCTTTCTTTCTCTCCCTCTCTCATCTCTTGATCCGTGTTGTAACTTTTCAGGAAGGGCCCCGTGAATCGGAAAACATATTTCATAGCTTCTCTGATCTACATTTCATATTTGGGATCAGTTTATGAGATAGTTTGGTGCTGATGTGGGCCAATACGATAAAACCTGTTATGGTTTTTTTATGATTTTAAATTTGAATGTAGATGAGTTGAAACTGTGCTGCCTGTGTTCCGGTGAATAATAACATTTATGATATTGTTTAATTTTGCTGATTATATATTGTGGGTGTCCAATGAGAAGCTTTAGTTTATTACATTGTTTAAACACAGCAGCTGTCCTTTACGTTGCGTAAACATTCCATGATGAATCGACCAATAAGAATGCTCCAAATTAAAGTTACTATTTCTGGTGATAAATGTATTTCATTTGACAGTTATTCTTTTTCTATTTCTCTTTTCTGCCTTTAATTACACATCCTTTAAGATCTATATCTTCTCAACTGTAATATATTTATATAGGCCAGTGTGTGTGTGTGTGTGTGTGTGTGTGTGTCAGTAAGATGTTCAGTATCTTGATATTATATTTTGTTGTTCAGATTCCTATGTTCTATGTTTTGTGCATTTCTCCTGATTCAGAAAAACGATCAGACCCTAACTTCTTCGACAGTAAAGACTGGTTTATGACTTTTGAACAGAATTTGATATGCATACAGGTTGAGTTTGTTACTTATATAGCAGAGGTAAAACCCTACAGTTTTGTTTCAAGAGGGAGATTTCAGGTTACATGTCAATCAATATCTGTCTCTCAGCAGCCAAACAACTGGGGGAAAGAAATGTTGGCATCCGAAACTCAAAATATGAGACTCAGGAGCTGCCTGTTTCATCTTTGGCCTTCACTGGGCTTCTTTCCTCAGAGGAGGAAAGATGATATAGCAGGCAGTGACAAGGTAGCAGTGACCTGCTCCAGCGTGAATTCCAAACCACCCCCATGCTCAACTTATGAAGATTTCAAAAGCCACTCCTTCAAACCTTCCCCCTCACTATACGCCACGGATGGACAACAGTTTAGCCGCCCAGCACCCAACCCAACCCTCTGTGCACAGTCGACTTCGGGCACCCACAACTCAGCTCTGGCAAACTGGAAATCCCACCGATTTCACTTTCCAGTTGCTGGTCCCCTTTTGTAAAGAAAAGCACACAATTTGAAAAAAGTGGACCCAGAAACGTGAGTATACATGAGCTCTCTCCATCGATGACACACCTGGGACCAAAAACAGTTCATTTTTTAAAGGCTTAAGAAGCACTTTACTTTCAAGAGCAGAGAGAGAGAGAGAGAGAGAGAGAGAGAGAGAGAGTTAGTGGGAGATTTTTGGCTTGGCTGAAAGTGATATCTGTAAAAGTATTGAAGGCAAGCAACAGAAGTGGAAAAAGAATGAAAGAGTGGAGAGAGAATATCAAGGACAGGTATGGAAGACTGGTCGGAAAGAGAAAGAAAGGAAGAAAGACAATCAAAGAGAATGAGGGAGAGAGTGGAACAAGGGAGAAAAAGCTGGAATTAAAGAAACAAGCAATGGCCAGGAAAGAGAGAGAAAGAAAGAATCAAAGAACAACTTAGAATGAGAGCAAGACAGGGCCAAGACAAGAAGGTGTGAGGCTGAGAGGGCGAGTAGGGGATGAGTGGACTAGAAGAGTAACTAGTGTGTGAGAGAGAGAGAGATGGAATGAGAAACCAACATATAATGAGAGGGGGAAGAGAAATAAGAGCAAGGAAGGAGAAACATTTATAGAACTAGTCTGCAGTAAAAGAAAAAAGAGAGGTGGTCAGGAAAGAATGGACAGATAGGGAAAGAAAACAAAAAGCAGAGGGGAGGGCAGAGATTGGAAAATGAAGATGGACAAGGCCAAGACGGAATGTAGTCAAAGACAAACAGAAAGAGAAGAAAGCGAGAAAGAACGAAGAGGGAGAGAGAGAGAAGTAAAGAGGCGAGTAGAAAAAGATAAAAGTCCCTAAGGTCCATTGAATTTCCACTCTTCTCAACCCTTCTTTTTTCTTTCTTTTCTTTTTGTGCCTTTCTCTCCCTCCTTGGTCCACACAGCTGTTTGGACCCTAAGGGCCACTTTTCTGCACCCAGATGAAAAAGAAAAAGACTTAAAGCAAACTTGCAGGTAGACCTGCTAAAGTAATCACCCCAACCTGCCCCGAACCCAGAGCCACGAGAGAGGGAACAGAGAGAGCAAGAGAATGAGGGTGGTGCTTGTGTGTGTGTGTGTATATGTGCAGAGTGGAGGACACATGCATCCCTAATACCAGGAACGGTATCTGCTTTTATTGACTTTGTTAAAGCGTTTTCAATGCTACTTCCTATGTGTTTACAAGACAGTAAATCAGGGAGCGTTCAGAGGAACGGTGTGCTGGAGTCAAGGGAACCCTTCCCAGTTGGAACCAACGAGATGATCTAGCAGAAACCACCAGGAAACCCTCCTTAACCCCATATCGCTTCTGTTCCAAATAAAACATGGCATTTTTGTAAATGACTAAACTTGTCTGTTTCACAAAGTAGTCAGCTAGTTCGAGGAGTCTAGACTCTTTTCAGCTATATTTAGGTGCTCAGTTACTCATGGAACAGGCCTGTAAAGGTGCTTTTCCACAGTATGGTATCTACTCAACTCTACTTGCTTTTTGGTCCGTGGTGCCTGGTTTGTTTTCATTACATTTCAAAACATCGTTTACTCATCATGTATTATCATGTATTCATGTGTTGTTGTTGTTTTTTGGGACTGCACATGGATTATACTTCGGTTTTTCTTTTCCTTGTTGCACGGCCAGCTCTTGTTGGAGTTCGGTTATCAATCCAAGGAGCGTTTGAATCTCTTTAAAACACCACAGCATAATTGTACTGTTGTGAGTCAGATTAACACAAATGTAATCTCTACTGTAGCTTGGCAATTTTACAGATGGCTAGTTTGTGCCGGGTTTCTGCATTTCATCGTGATTGACAAGTCTCTCTGGCCAATCAGTGCTCTGCCCCCAAAGGGATGATCCCAAAGGGGGATTGCAGCATCACAGTAGTATACATATTGTTCAAGAGCAGACACACATTACTCCTGTGCTCTTGTAAAATCAGAAATTCTATGGGTTTTGGTGCTTCACAAGGACACTGTTGCTGTTTCTCAGTATGTGTTCATGTTTAATATATTCCACTGCCAAATTATTCAAGTATTCAAGAACACAAATCTCAAAGAGCCTGGAATTTGTTCTTGAACTTCCCAAATTATGAGGATGCATCTGTTTGTGATTTGTCAAAGAGAATGACCTTAAAGTCCCATCGTTCTCTGTAAGGTATCATGAATTTGACCTGGAAAGGTTTTCAAAAAATCCTTTGTGTCCTTGTTACCTGGGGAAATATTGTCATTTACAAGCAACAATTGTGATTAAACGTGTGAGGAATCTAAATTATTAAAACTAGACAACATTTGTGATGTGATATTAACAGTAATAATATGTTATTAACAATAACTGCAGGGATATTTTAGATCATCAAGGATGTGCAGTGTGTGTAGTCTTTAGAGTCAGTATTAATAATTGCAAAATACATTGCCATTACAATGACTGTAGAGCTTAGATTATATCAGATTAGATTAGATTAGCTTTATTAATTTATTTCCATGACTTTCCATTTAGCATTCTTATAGCATGTCATTTTTCCAAGTAGTTAATTTGTCGATATCTGTCCTGCTAGAGCTGCCCTTCTCATCTGTAAGTGCTGTTACGGTGAAGTGGAAACATCTAGGAGCAACAGAAGTTCAGCTTTGAAGTGGCAGACCACACAAACTCAAAGGAGAGGATTGCTAAGGGCCGAAACTTGCTGGAGGCAACACTGACACAAACACTGTTTATGAAAGGTCAAGCAGTCAGTCAAGATGTGCAGTGCAGAGCGTCAGATCCAGTGGTGTAAAACTCACCACCAGTGTGTAGAAATGCATTCTGTGGACTGTGGATCAACAGCAGGTAAGCAGTGTGTTTGAAGAGGAACAAAGGTCTTTGACTGTTTTCCATATTTTGGAGTCAGACAGTGACACTAACATATGGTTTGTCATTTATGTTAATGAACATCATCAACAATTCCCGTTTTCTTTAATTTAAGGCATATTCTGCTGTTAGTTTTTCTTTCCTTGCTCTGTATTTCTCAGTTTCCATAAGTTTTACACACCCACATTAGAGGAAATAATACTTTGCTAAATGCAGTCTACTTGAGTCTAAATGGAGGCTGTTTCAGACATTCAGTCACTCGTCTCTTCCTTTACGAATTACCAAAGACTGCAGTGCCAAGACACTCTCTCTCTCTCTCTCTCTCTCTCTCTCTCTCTCTCTCTCTCTCTCCAACGATGCTGTCGTCAAACTGCAGTGATACCAAGCATTGTACTGAAGTAAATGTGAATACCAGTGCTGTTCGGACCCCGGGAGAAATGTGATGATGGAGAACAAGGGCGATGTTTGGCTTGATGTCAAACCCACACTTAGCAGACTTCAGGCAGCAGCCACATCCACCAGTGCAACAGCTGATTAAGGGAAAGAAAGAAGAGGAATAAAATACAAAGTGCGGTTCTCAACAATCTGACAAAACACAATATTTGGTTAACCACATTATTGGATTATTCGGTTATTTGACCATAGAAAATGAAAAGTGAGAGAGAGAAGGAATTAAAGAAGAGGCAGTAGACAAAAATCCCATAATGGACCCTATAAGCACTTGAACCTGAATAATCTGGAATCTGAATAAATTACTGAATTTGAATAAAGATAGTGAAGTGATTACATTTAAATGCTGTTCTTGAGAGTGGTGTGATGGAGAAGCTCAGTTATAAAGAAATTCACTGAATTCACACAGCTTTTTCTAATCATTGGATGCACTAGAGCCATCAGAAATGAGAAGAGAACTGCATTCTCTGGAGTGATGGACCTCCAAGGAATACCTTTGAGATGAGTTGGTGCAGATTTTGTGATCCAAAACAAGCACCTGAAGCGCCATCAATTTCACTCAGCAATGTTCTTACATCTAGTGCAATGCCGTTCCATATGATTAGAAGCTGTTACTTTAGGAAATGGGGACAAACTCCTTGATTAAACAGTTGATTTAAGAATAAATGTGTGATGGTTGTATAGTTTATCTTTCGGTCACTATTAGCTATGGGTAAAAGGAAATCCCACTTCAAAAGACCACCATTTTGATGCCAAATGTAGATAAAATGTCTGAAAACACATTGACGGCAGCGTACCTTTTGAGGTGACACTTGGCTAATAGTGCATTGAATCATTCCAGGTGGCCATTTTTTTTTTTTTTTTTTTGCTAGGTCTCCTGTCCCTCTGGAACTAATCACGCAGGTACATTCTCACTTTCTGAAGCCTGGTGCGACTGATTTATAGAGGCGATGTGAACGAATACCGATAATTACATGTTCTGTACCGGCTAACAGCTGCTCTGCCGTCCCTGTGAGCACCAAGGTGTGAAAAGTATTCCCTTTCGAGTTGGCTACGTGGGAACCAAGCTCTTAGGCGAGGATTTGTTTTTTTGCTGAAATGAACCTTCTCGTTGTTTTTTTTGTTGTTGTTAGCATACACTGTGCTAGCCTGCCATTAATGGTGTGTATGGACATTAGATGCTCCTTGTTGCTGACCCAGGGTTAATAGTTAAGATATGGCCTTCTGGCATGCAAGAACTGTGCTGGCATAAAAACAACTGAGCTCAGATCAGCTGTGTTAATCCAAAAGGAATGAAGAATCAATCTGTTTCTGAGTCATTACTAAAACCAAGCCAAATGTAGCTCATATGTTACTGTCATTAAATGCATTCATACAGAAGGCCTGCTATCGCATTGGCTATTCACATAAACTGATAGCAGGACAGATTCATTTAAACAATATGTTTATACTTTTAAGCATGAAAAATATTGCACAATTCTAGGCTCCAACAGCACATGTTTGAGCACTGATATCTAAACTCAAATTAAGAATTTTCATTGTAAGTAAGTTTTTATTCACTGTTTGAATTACCACAGCAACTCATTTGTAACTTCAGTTATTTAGTTTTGTAGCATCTTTGCTGATGCAGTTAGCCGTCTCCCAAGTTTGGAGAGAGTTACCCCTTAAGTGATACAAAACAGCAAAAATAAGTCAATATTACCCACCTATGGAGCAGGACTAGGGAAATATCCTCATTTCGGTTCATGCTTTTGAATGTTTTGAGTTCTCTCCATTGTCAAAAAATCAACAGATGCCTTTTCTCTCTCATGAGCAGAGAGAGAGAGAGATCATATCAGACTGAGACCATTTGTTTTATCCACCTACCAACGTGTGTTTTTGGGCTGTGTGAGGAAATCGGAGCACCCGGAGGAAACCCACACTCCTCACAGACAGTCACCCGGAGGAAACCCACGTAGACACAGGGAAAACACACCAAACTCCTCACAGACAGTCACCCGGAGGAAACCCACGCGGACACAGGGTGAACACACCACACTCCTCACAGACAGTCACCCGGAGGAAACCCACGCAGAAACAGGGAGAACACACCACACTCCTCACAGACAGGCACCCGGAGGAAACCCACGTGGACACAGGGAGAACACACCACACTCCTCACAGACAGTCACCCGGAGGAAACCCACGTGGACACAGGGAGAACACACCACACTCCTCACAGACAGTCACCCGGAGGAAACCCACGTGGACACAGGGAGAGCACACCACACTCTTCACAGTCACCAGGAGGAAACCCACGCAGACACAGAGAGAACACACCAAATTCCTCACAGGCAGTCACCCGGAGCGGGACTTGAACCCACAACCTCCAGGTCCCTGGAGCTGTGACTGAGACACTACCTGCTGCACCACCATGCCATGAATTTGTAAGCTTGTTTTCCACAAAAAGATTTGACAAGCTATTTTACAAAAAACATTTTTTAAGCTAGGACTGCACTGTGGTCCTACAGTGTCACTGTCACACAGCTCCACATTCCTGGTGTTGTGCTTTCAATCCTTGCCTGAGGTCATTGTCTATGAGGTGTTTAGTGTGTTCTCCCATGTCTGCATGGGTTTCCTCCAGGTACTCGAAATTCTCCACTGGCGTGAGTGTGTGTGTGACTGGGTGAGTGTGTGGTGCCCGGTGATGGACTGATGCCTTGTCTTATGTGTGTTCCTGCCTTTCCTGGTAAGCTCAGCACCCACCGCAATCCTGAAGAGAATTAAGCAGTTACAGAATATGAAAGAATGCACGAATTCATGATCTAACCCTTTCATGCCCACAAACAATTTTTGGTTTAATGCCACAGAACTTTCCTGATTGATCTATAGTGATCTCTACTGTACTGTTATATTTTGGATTAACAAAATCTACCAGTACTGAAATATTTTAAATTACATTTTATTTTCATACTTTTCAGTCAGTTAAGTAGTCAGGTGATAAACACATTGTAAATCTGTTAACTAAGAGTTAAAATGGTTGAAATGTGAATACATATATATATATATATATATATATATATATATATATATATATATATAATCACTGATTAATGCCCAAAGAAGAAATGGATAGATGAAAATACGTATAAAAATATATATACGATATAAAAATTCATCTGAAAAATCATGGGTTATGTAAAAGGCTGTCAATTTCTGAATAAAGAATTTTTTTACAAGTTGTAGTATTTACGTTACAGAAGTGTATTTAATCATTTTATTGACTGATTTATTAATATTTGTTGAAAATGACAGATTCTTCTTTCAAATACAGACAAAATTTAACAAACACTCATAAAATACTGTATTTTTAAAGACACAAATTCGGGAATAAAGACATACAGATGTCATACGTAATGAACTGATATTCACTCCTCAGGATATTTAACCGTGCACCTGTTGTAGTTTATATGGACATGTGTCCTGTTTTCAACCTGGAAATGAATGAGAAGATGTTTTAGAAATTCGCTCTTGGTGTAACGAAGTTTTTTTCCGGTGGGATGCAAGCGTTGAGAGGGTGGGAGGAGCGGGAGGGTGGTCGTGGATTTTGGAAGGAGGACACGTGAAAAAGTGTCTTTGACATTGGGAAGTCTCTCTGATGGACAGTGAGGCTCGAGGCGCCCTCTCGGACGCTGCACGCGGACCTTTGAGAAACGTTTGAGTGACGTTTTCGTTTTCTCGTGACTGAATACTGACTTTATGAAGATTGATTGTGGCTCGTGGATGAATGAGGAAAGCGTGCTCGAGCTGCTGAACATAATGCGGGATGCTGGAGACAGGACGAAGAAGATGTGGGTTTAAAGTCATTCCGTGTCTAATTCTGAGATAATAAAATAGCGTTTTATTGCTGTGAGGCGACGGTCTGAGGATAAATTCATGGATACCCAAATGGACTGCCCAAACGGTGACAGAAAAAGTATAACTGATAAGCAACGGGATACATTTTAGAAGAAATTAAGAACTATCCTTTCCAGACATTTCTCAAAAACAGTGGAACTCATGAAGGATTTACCTCGGTGGGCACTTCAAGATACTTCCATACTTCAAAATGAAGCTGAAATCCTCTAAACTTGGTTATCTGTGAGTACATCCTATTAGCATACTTTCTAATAAATATATTTTCATTATTTTCCCCCTATTAACAACTGTCTGGCCTTTTTGCAGGTTGCTCCAATTCATGACCCTACTTTTTTACACCCAGGTAAGTTTTTATTTATTTATTAATTTAAAATACCAAAAGCATATTACCAATATTTTTTTTTTTTTTTTACTGAAATTAAGATCATTTATACAGTTACTCAGCAGTTTACTACAGTAACAGCCACTACTTTTCTGGCTTTATACATTTCTGAGACACTGCTTTGAGGATCTTACTGCATTCAGCCACATAAACGTTAGTGAAGTACTGATGTTGGATGAACAGTTCTGGATAATAAAAGCACACTAACTCTTCCCAGCACCCTCACCAGAGAATATAGTTCCACTGCTCCACAGCTCAGTGCTGGAAGGTTTTTACCCGCCTAGTCAACATTTGGCATTGAGCAGCTGAAACAGAGCCTGTGATATCAATGTTTTTCTATGATTATATCAATTTTCCATGTGTATTACTATGTCAGTGTCAGCAATAGGATCCCTTAAGCTATTATATATCCATGTTTAATATTTCCTTTGGTCCATTTTCTTTTAGAGCCTCCCTGAGAAAAAAAACCCTGTGAAAGGACATACATTTTTCTTTTATCTTTTTCAAATTTAAAACAGATATACCCACCTGTACCTTAAAAAGCAGCTATGGTAACATTGAAACACGCCTTATAACATTGCCGTGAATTGGAGGTGCCAAACTGCTACAGTGGGTCAGGTGAATATATGGATATGTAAATGGTATTGAAGATAAAAACCGGTGTTTTGCAGCCAAGTGTATATTGAAACTAAAATGTTTACACTAAAATGTTACCCAACTCCATTATTTATAATAATAATTATACATATATACAGTTTATTTAATGGAAATTTTAGATAGAAATTCTTCATTTGAATGTGCATAAAATTACAGGCTACGAAGTGCATATAATCAGATCAGTTCTAATTACTATGTGCATCGAAGGAAGAAATATACATTTCACCAGACTAAATCACATCATTTTTAAAATAAATGTTAATGCTGGGCACCGATGCAGCCGAATGACCTCATTAGAAAGGGTGTCATTATACCCATGGACATTTAGTGCAAGACATGACTTGGTTCTGAGCAAAATGGGGAAATTCTCTGCCAGACTTGCCCCATGTTCGACTTGGTTTGCCAAAGATATACCACAACCCACTGAGAGAAAACTATGTATCATGTAATGTTCCTAACATCCATTTAAATTTGAGGCATTTCATAACATCATATCATCAAGATTTAAAATACATCTTAAAAACCTGAGCCTACATATCCTTATTTGTGTATTGTATTGAGTTATTAAGCTGTTTGGTAAAAATTCGATTTAAATTAAGCCATGTGTGTTGTTTTGTCTTGTGAAAATCCAGCAATTGTATTATAACCCCTCACTCATCATTAGAGAGTCTTTGGCAAAATGTCAGACATCTTGAAAAGCCGTAAACCCCCTTGTGCCCTGGAGGTAATGGTAATAACATGTGGGCACATAGAGAGAAAGAGGGAGGGTCTTTAAATGAAGTGAGATGGAGCTGGAACATCATTGGCGCTGAAGAGGCCAATCTTTCCCCAAGGCGTGCAACCACTGTCCTCGAGGGAGTTCGTATGCCTCTGATGGGCTGCTTATCATTTCTTCACTTCGGATTGAAACAATACACTTTTAATTTACTTGAATTAACACCACTGAGCTTTTTCCCAAAGTTTTTTGCTAATATTTACTGTACTCCATCTTTCTCATCGACTTTATAGAGTTGAAGGAAAAGTTAAACAACTCATCCCACAATTCCCCAGAAATACATTCACCAGAATTAAAAAGTCCCCAATGCCTTTTAAGTGTTTTATATGTAATGCTACACAAACAACTTTATTCCGTATGTGTAGCTCTATGGACATTCATTTAGTCTCTGTCTCTATCGCTTCCCGTTCCAAGGCCCTGCCCCTCAGGTAAACAGGATTGGTTCCTTTGGGTTATGATGTCAGAAACCCTGGCTGTCTAAACCTTCCTGTTTGAGACTGCATTGGGAACATGGCATTTTAAAGCAGAAATGCTCAGCCATGACACTGGCTATAAAAAAACAAAACAAAGACATGTTAATAAGGTTTAAAACGTGTTTAAAAATTCAATTTTATTTCATACAGTAAAAGTGGCCAAATACATTGCTCTGGTTCACTGTGGGGAAAAAATGATATTAGAAGCCACATAAATTTCAAATTTAAAGCAAAAAAAATATGAAGTTATAGCTTTTTTAGCATTAACATGATAACCCTGCACAGTGTGCGCCTGTTCCCTACAAGGTGCCCAGTAAACAATTAGCCGTTGATTCAACGTTGAAATAACGTAATGACTGCCGTCTAATCAACGTTCTCTGAAGGTTGAAAAGGCGTCCAAACACAGACATTGAAAAGACGACTATTAGACGTATTTTGGACGTCCATTGACGTTATTAATTGGTCCCGAAATAAATTACTTGTATAAAACGCGTTTTGGACGTCCACTGACGTTATCGATTGGTCACCACTTGATAACTAACTTATTAAGATGGATTTTGGACGTCTATCGACGTTTAAAATATGTCCTTGACGGACAGACTACTTTTAGACCTATTTTGAACGTCCAGGGACGTTCCTTGTTTACTGGGTGAGATAAAGTTACCTACAAATTTTAAGCTGACCCATATTTTCTTTCTTTTCCTTCTTCTCCACGGTGTTGTTTACGTCCATTTTTACGGTGAACTCACGGAGTTTCAGTATTCAGTCCGGAATATAGATCTGCACCCCTCAGAGTACTGTTAGGCTGTATGCCCTGTTGTGTTATTATCCATCTCATATACACTTCACATTTTTCTAATGGCGTATGTACGCTTTTCCTTCTCCGTTTGTCGCTCAGAGCACCATGCAGTCCGTCTCCGTGCCGAACTTCAGGCACCACGTCACAGAGCACAGTCGCCTCTCGGACAGAACGAGTCGGAGATTAACGAGAACCTATCAGCTCTACAGCAGGACCAGCGGGAAGCACGTGCAGGTGCTCGGGAACAGGCGCGTGCTCGCTAACGGAGAGGACGGGGACACACACGGTGAGAGCGAGACGTTCACAAAACATTCACCAAAGACCACACAGAACAGTACAGGCTACACACACTCACACACACCTACCTCTCAAACAGAATCTATATATTGTCCGGTTTCTCTGGAGAAACAAGCCCAAGTCTGGAAAAGCCATCAGCGCTCATCTTACCTTCCTAACACTTCCTGAGTTTGCTCTCCGTCTAATAATAAAGCCTCGCGGTGTAGGACCGAACTATTCTGTGGCCCTCAGACAACTCCCTTCTGTCTTCGGAGGCCTCCGAAACATTAGCACGGTGTTAGCATGAATTTCACAACACTCCTCAGTGTGTGAGCTCATAAATTCACTGTCAGGTGTAAAGACTAAGAATCTACTCTTTTTTTACAGCTCAAATGTATGTAAATTAAACATGAGAAAAAACTGCGACACGGTCGATTAAAACATCAGAGAGTCACTAAAGTTAATCTAAAGAAAAAAATTGAAAAACATCTTAAATTAGAATAAATATTAGATTGTCCACATTTATCTGTCCTTGTGTGTGTGTGTGTGTGTGTGAAACAGACTATAAATCATTTTTAAAAGATATATATTATCTATTAGTGTGGTGATAAGTTCAAGTTTCAAATATTCAAGTCGGTTACATTTCCCAAATACAGGTTTAGTGTGTGGTTGTACTTTTCTGTGATGTTTGGCACCAAAATGTTAATTTTACTGTAGTGGTAAAGTCAGTCTTTTCTAAGAACAACATACAACTGAAAGTGTTAATAAGAAAAGAGTTATTGACAAAAGGCAGTTGAAAACAGAATGTACACTTGGGAACATACAGCACTTGGAACTATATTTTAATGTGAGTAAAAATTAAAAAGGATCTCACCAAAAATATTTTATAGAAAATTTTTATGCCGCTCAGAATTGGGCTGAAAGAGTCACCTGTGAATCACATAAAGCCTTGGTGTAAATAAGGCGAAGTTGTGAAGAAAGTCAGTGAAGTTTTTATTTGAACTAGACCAGATTTTTATAGCTATCTGCTGTACAGCACCTGTTTTGAGGGTGGCTTTGCGAGGGGGTTTCACTCCAAGCCAAACACAGTGGTTAGGATCCCGTCCTCTGGGAGCAGATTCCTGTCACCATGGTATTTCGGTGCGTCTAGCCATCTTTCCACCAGTGCCTTCCTTTTAATTTGCCTACTTTTTTTGTTGGAAGGTCATTTTACGAGGAATTTTCATTGCTTTACAACTTAATGCATGTGTATGAGTCACTTCATGAAGTGAGGTGAAGTCGGCGTCATGGTTTTTATCACTTTTTGGTTCTTTCTTTCTGAAATGTTACACACAAAACCATATTGTTGCCCAGAGCTGTGAGAGGAGATACTTTCTTTTAGAAGATGTCTCTGTTTTAATCCCTTATGTGTACACCAACTGCTAGAAATGAACATGCTGTAATCTAAATAGACAGTATAGTATAATAAAAATATATTACAAGTATAATAAAAAAAACAATAACAATATAATAAGAATAAAAGCCAATAAATAATTAAATAATTTTCCATTTCAGAAATGCTACATTTTCCTTTGTTTTCTCATGGAGTAACAAACAATGCAATTAACATACATTTTATTACGTAATTTAGCATTTTCTATGACATACACCCATTTTTTATTAAACAAAATATCAGAAATGTATTGTGAAATGTAGCATTAACACTTATATTAAATCAAAAATAATTTAATAAGCTATAACTATACAATATTTCATACCTTAAGGCCTATCAGTAGGAGTTAACCCTTTCATATATTTAGTTGTTGGATATTCATTCATTAATTAAAAGCATAATAATCTGTAGTCTGAATAATACCTTTTTAGAAACTGTCATGTAACTGAGACTGGCATCCAGCTTGGAGTCATATTAAGGACTGTGTGTGGAGAGATGAACATGATTTAACAATGTATCTTACCTTAGTTTGTAAATAAATGCAGTTAAAAGTTCGCATAATCAGAGCAAAATGTCAAAGATTACACAGAGCACAAAAGCAACGGTCCATGAAACTATCGTATAACGAATAACATGTGGCACAAACCAGGCCCACGTCCAAACCCTTGAAACGACCAGCTTGTGGCGGTTGTTACAGAAGTGCAAGTTAAAAGTTTAATTCAGTTCAAGGGAACTGTTTGAGTTCTGAACATGTTTTTTCTTTCAGTTCTTGTCCATGTCACAGAGTCTAATTCACCTGCCGCACACACATCTTCTTTTTGGCTTGCACTGAAGAATTTCAGGTGCCAGAATTTGAAGTTGTGCAGCGGAGTTAACTTGGTTTATATCCCACTCCATTAAACACTGCACTGAGTAATGTCTCCTACAGTGTAAGAACATGCATTGCTTTATAATACAGAACTGTGACAAACGTCTCAGAAAATGTTTATTTATGTAATTTTGCAGTCATAAAGAACAATGTAAAACGATGTATTCCTTTTAAACATCCAGAAAAAAGGAAAAAAATATATATCCATTTCAAAATTAACCAAAACTCCAAGAAAAAAAAAATAATGATTCAGTCTTTAGTGTCCAACATTGGTGTTATTTCCTGTGTAGAAATCTGCTAGGGTATTTACCACTCCCACATCTTACAACGGCGTAATATCAGCACAGAAACAAAGTCCTAATATTTATGTGTTTGGTTTTGTGTGACATTTTAGCAAAACTAATTGTGGAGACAGACACTTTTGGAAGTCGGATTCGCATCAGAGGCGCCAAGACAGGCTTCTACATCTGCATGAACAAGAAAGGAAAACTGATTGGACGGGTGAGAAAAGGAATCCCCTCCTTTTGCACGCTTCTTGTGGGATTTATTATCAATGAAGTTTTACACTTTGAACAAATAGCCTAGTATTTTATATATAAAAAAGGCAGATAAAAGGTTACTCAGCTTATCTTCCACTTCTTGGCTCCAGTTGAATTTTTAACACTGTCAAACCACAGCTTCTTTTCTCCAATAAAACGCAGTTGAGTGAAATAACTGCCTTCTGTCATCTTTTCCAGAGGAAGGGTCATGGCAGGGACTGCATTTTCACTGAGATCGTCCTGGAGAACAACTACACGGCTCTCCAGAACGCCAAGTACAAAGGCTGGTACATGGCATTCACACGCAAGGGCCGGCCCAGGAAGGCCACGCGCACCAGGCAGCACCAGCGAGAGGCTCATTTCATGAAACGTCTACCCAGGGGGCACCTGCTAACGGAGCGCAAACCCTTTGACGTAATCCCCTATCAGCTCAATAAGAGGACTAAACACGGTCATCGACCCGCCGTTAACTGAGTACACGCGTAAATCCACGTTACTGCACACTGATAAACCTGGAGACACTTCCTCAAAAAGAACCTCTTAATCTTTCTGCAACAATAACTGGAACAATCAAATGGATGTGAGATCTTATTTTGAGTTTGACTGAGATATCCCCAGTGACGTCTGAGGAGCTGAAGAAACTGGACGTTGATATATATATATTACTACAATTCAAGTCCCAATCAAAAACTCATCTAAAAAATCTATCAAGACTGAGTTGACTCTAATGTTAAAACATTGGTTAAAGTTGAATACATCGTAACTAGTAGCGTACCCTTGGGAACACGATGGTACAACATGACACTTACACATGGCAGCTATTTATAAAGGAATAGTTCAGTCAAAAAGCTAATGATAACATTAATAAAATACAAAAACCAGGCAGCAGTTGGCATTGTGCAAATTATGTCATCTTCCATTCACTGTTAGACTCATTAGCGTGTTTGCACAAGCTATTCCTTCGAATATACACAATCACATGATTCAACAACCTCTCTGGTGCACTTACACAGATGTTTTAATGAAGTCTACAAAGATGCATCTTTCTCTTTTCAATGTTTATTTGAATATACATATATATATATATATATATATTTTTATCAGAAGATTTTTTTAAATAAGAAAATATTTATTGTAGAATTATTGTGTATTAAATTTCTGTAAGTGTACTCGTGAAAGTCTTTCATTATTAGTGAATGCCACATTTTGTTTAGACGTGTCAAATATAGATGATTAACTTAATTTTCAGAGCTCTTCTGAATTACCCTTAAATTATAAGTATGTGGTGAATTTGCCTCCCGTTTCAGTAAAGATGTTTTTTTTGTAGCATGCCGTTTGTAAACTTTCCACTTTCCACTGCACTACACCTATTCTACAAGCCCAACTGACATTCAGAACAAGGAAGGGAAGGTGGGGGAAGTGAGGAGCAGGTCAGAGAAGTTAGAACATTGGCTAGGTTATCCTCAGGGAACTCATTTTTTTATGTGTTTCGTCTTGAGAATATGTGTCTGGGGTCCAGTTCATTACAAAAGAATATAAGCTAAAGTGTCGTTAGTTAAATGTTTTTGTCATGTGACATGTTTTCCGTGCACTTCACCCACATCTACATGCTTAATTGGAGTTTTTTTTGGAGCTGATTTTACACTGAACTACTTTCTTGTCTACTTCCTGGGTTTGAAAGCGAAGGATGAAGTAATTTCAGAAATGTTCTGTTGCTGAAGCCCACACTCATATTCACTCGGTTCCCTCTTCCTTCAAACACTTCACTGAAGCTACCACAGTGCAAAAAGGGGAAAGACTAGGAGAATAAACTAGTGTTGAAACAGCCAGTTAGCTTCTTTTCCTTTTTAAATCAACTTTATTAAAGGAAATTCATCACAGCACATTTATATACATGTTTACATACACAATACACATAACTTTACCAATTAAATGTTCAGCACAGTCTTTTCCAGGCCCCACTAAACTTGCTGCTGTGTGTCTTCGGGGCTTTTTATAAAACTCCTGTGCATCTCTTTGACATGCTGTATGTGTGTGGGCACCAATAAGAACAAGAGGACAGCAGGCAGAGGTTAAAGTTGAAAAGTTCTGTGGTTTCCTCACACTTGGACCACAACTTCTTAAAGAAGGACAGTGTTATTCAGTACACAACAGGAATGGCCTGAGGGGAAAAAAGGCAAAGGACTAAGGACTATTCACAAAGTGGTATACCTCCAGGGCCGTATAGCTGTGGTTTTGTGGGCAAAAAAAAAAAAAAGGCCTGTGAGCCTCAGATAACTGTGAACCAATATCTGTGACTGGCCAAGCCTGATTGAATGTGCTCAGCAAGTGAGACTGGCTCTTTGAATAGCTTTGGGCCTTTAGCTTTGGAAAGCGATGAGGTCAACCCAGCACTGCGGCCCCCAAACAAAGGTTACCACCGTGTAGTCGCATTTCTGCGATGCGCGCACCGTAACCCTCTGATCAAATGCCCCCTTTGTGGAGGAAGGAGAAAAGAAACATGTCATACAATGGCAGGGCTCGAATAATGACACAAGGAGGGGTCAGCAGCTATCGCGGGCAGAAAAGAAAGTGCACTTGCACAAGGAAGGGAAAGAGAGAGAGAGACGGAGAAAGAAAGAAAGAGTTAAAGCATGAGAGAGAGAGAGAGAGTAAGAGAGAGTTTCTTGGGTGTTGCGGGGCAAGAAGACGCAAATGAGTCTGAAAGACGGGGAATGTCCGGCAAAAGAGGGCTGCAGTAGGATGAAAAGAGGCGAGAGAGGCAGTGTCTCTGTTGAAGCAGCTAACCATGACCACTGGGGCCTAGGGAGAGGGAGGGAGGGAGAGAGTGAGAAGGGAAAGAGGAAGAGGCAGTAGACAAAAATCACAACGTGGACCCTGTCACCCCCGGCGGCCCTCTTTTTTTTTTGCCTTTTCCCACGACTTCTGATTTGTTGAGCTACCCTGGAACCTCTCCATCTTCACATGCACTACAGCCATGTTTCATCGAAAAAGCAATGATTCCTGCCAGAAGCTGTGTTGGCAGAGGCAAATTTATGTTTGTCATTCAAAAAAGCTGGTGGTGTTTTTGTGAGTTAAAATCATTTTTCGCCATTCGTGCAATTGTTACAAATTCCTAAATTACTTCTGTTTAAAACACTCGCAATGTTCTCCGATTTTCCAAACCTCCATTAGGAACTACTGTGCTGCTGGAAGCCCTAGGTTTCCTGCTATTAGCAAACCACAAGTGGGCACTACACTCTCAGAGAGGGTTCTCTGAAGTTTAGCCATGGTGAACAAATTTTGGTTTCCTAAAAAATCTTAAACTGAATGATTTTTATCAAGATACATTTCCTACGTTCTTAACATGACGTCTTCTATGTAGAACCAAAGATGTTTCTACCTTTTGGAGCCTATTTAATTTGTTTTAAGTGGCATAGACACTAGCCCTGCCATCATAAAGTCATTTTATCATACAAAGTACTAGTCATATTTTTATTCATTCATTTATAGTGTGTAACTGCTTTTTCCTGTTAACGGGTGGGTGGGTCCAAAGGCTACCTGGAATCACTGAGCAAGGCAGTGTGGTCATGGTTCTATAACCATGCTGTCTTTACAAAAAAAAAAACAACAAAAAAAACAATATCGCTATAAGAGAGACAGAAAACTAAACCAAGAACCATTCAGGACCTTTATTTGTTTTTTCTTTTAAAGAATTTGTAAAAAAAACCCAGCATATTAAAGGGGATGCTCACAATTATGATTATGTTATAATTACAATTATAAACACTACTTTTATAAAATTCAGAATATTTTTCTTCACCATTTGCTGCTCTCCAGGTCGGTTTGTATGCAAGTCTAATGTATTTACAAAGCCCCAGTGTCTATAAATTAGTAAAAAAAACAAAACAAAAAACAACTGTCTAGGTCTGAATTGCTAGGCTCTCCCTACATCTGGAGTTTTTTAGACAACAGAGAGAAGTCAAACATTGAAAAACATGAACCAAGATGAGGACATTGCTCTATTCCTGCTCCATAGGTGGGTAATATTTACTTATTTTTGCTGTACCAGATCACTTACGGTGGAAATATTTCCAAACTTGGGAGACGGCTAACTGCATTAGCGAAAGTGCTACAGAACTAAACAAATCAAGTTACAAATGAGTTTCTGTGGTAATTAAAATTAAAAACTTACAGACAATTTCAACTTTAGCCACATATAAACAACTGGCAATTATATCCCCTCAAACACTAAGCTTCTGAATGTAAACAAACAGAGAGAACTGCATTTACCTACAACCGTAGATGGTCCCTTTGAATCCTAAAACATTCAGTATAAAACTGTACGAAATATTTGAAGGTTGAATACTATGGCCCCAAACCCTTAGTGACCAAAAAAGAGGTCAAAATGGCAGGATATCAGAAATCAGCAATTTGCAACAAACAATTGTAAAAGCAGAGAAGAACATACGACTAAGCTGTTCTCCATCGGAAGCTAACGCCAGCACGGAGGTCATAAACATTCTGTATCCACCCAGACCTGGAGATGACAGTCAAAGGCAGCCAGAAGGCCAGACTGCTTGTCACCACATTGTAAGAGGAGAAAGCTCTTGGCTATCTTTCCAGTGTGGGACAAGGGCTGGAGGATCTATAAGAAAGCCTCTCTAGACAGCTGTTAATCCTGAGACCCTCTCGGTCTGAATGTTGGCACATAAGAAATATCAGAATAATTTGTCTTCAAACCGTCAAGCCTGGGATCTCCCCTGGATGTCAAGAATTGGATGGTTCTGGTTGTTTTAAGGGTTTGGGAACTGGAGCGTACCATCTTTGGGCAGAGGGAGTGCATTTTGGGACGACCGATCCAGGCGTTTTTGCATTTCTGGAAAGCTCTGAAAGTGTTGAGTGCAGATGTTTGGACCTTAGCATTGCTTGTCAACATGATAAGGATAATGATGCACAGCAGCTTCCAGTTTTTCATGGACAAAATCATTACTCAAACTTGAGTCTTCAAACTGTGGTGCATTCATTTGGTCTGATAATTCAAGACTTCTGTAGAGAAAAAAAAATCTATGTGTGTGATTAACACTGCTGCCAAAAGTTCTGGAAAGGTTCTACAGAACAAACACTGTATACATTGTATATATGTATATATATACACAATGTATATTCTATGCAATACATATTATTGGATAACTGATTTCAAAAAAGGTCACATACTATACATATCACATTAGACACATATACAAGGATGCACAGGATACATACATAGCACAAAGCGTATCACTTCAGAAGTACAAATACTTAAAGCAAGGTTCAGCTAAAGAGGTATGAAGACCCCCACCACTTGGCTGTGGACAGAGGATGGATGGAGATCCATAGAGCAATGCTCCAACATCTAGTTCAAAGCATTCCTTTAAGGGCAGAGGCTGTTACATGCAAAAAAGGGAAACATTGAATGGGCAGGTGTCTTTGAACATTTAAATGTGTAGAGGAGAAAAGGTGGAGGTTTTAAGTCTTGATGAACACCTGAAGCATGGTCTGAGCTAATTTACAGTTGAAAGAAACATAACAGGACAGCAGTGGTCTATCAGTTGTCCATTTTCTCTTTGTTTTAATGACCACCATCAAATGAAATCCCATATTAAAGCAATTGTACTCAAGTTTAAGCACAGACTTGCACAGACATTTTTAACAGAAATACATAAGTTTTTAACAGAGCAAAGTGAACACATCAAAGGGCTGATCCTGCCATTGTTTTCTTCAAAACAAGTGTGGTCTTGCAGTGCATTATGTGCATAATATAAATTAGTGGGTAGGGTATGAATTTGTATGAACACATCAACAGATAACTACAGCATCTAAATGTTTGTTCTTCAGAGCCTTAAATATCATTGCGCATGTGAATCAGACAATCAGACACCACCACATGCCTTTCCTGTATGTATAAAAAAAAATAAAAAAAAGTAACTGCAAATATCCTGCAGAGACGTTATGAACAAATGCACATTAAAGTGCAGCAAGAAAAAAATCCACACCAGTTCACTGGGTTTTACAGTCGACGTCTCCTTCATTTGTCCCTTTCAGCTTCTTCAATTCCTTCATCAGCTCCTGTTCCAGGGTTAAAATCTCTTTGGGCTTCTTATACTGCGACAGAAGTGAAAGAAACGCTTATAAAAGTGGTAAATGCTAGTACAAAAGAGGTGAAAGCAGATCCTCTCAGACTCAGTGAAGAGAAAAATGGGTTTTTGTAGAACTGCCATAGATTGCAGATAGTAAACAAGTTCTAACTTATAATTAGATCTGTTCAGTATACAAACTATTCAGAGTTAATACAAATTCACTACAGAATTGAATGGATTCTAAGAAAAAGAAGTTGGTTTTAGAGAGCTTATTTACATTCTGTTATCAAAACAAAGTAATATAGAGGTCAGGAATTACACAGTTGTGATTGATTCTGGAGGTGAGACCCTTTAACTTACGCTGATGATTAAAGTGTTGTTGGCGTGGCTGAAGCTCAAAGCCGTGCTCTCCAGAGGCAGCTGGCAGCGGTCAAGGTCTGGAATACTGAACTTCTTATAGTACCTGGGAAACCAGGGGATGAATAAAGGAGAATGTTTTTCATGCCAAGCCATCCCAAATTTCACTTGGGCTAACAGTGCCACCTATAGAATGTCCTGTTGTAACTACATACTGTACAGCTGTCCTACAGGTAGGTAGGGCTGGATCATTTAAACCCAACTTATTTTAATATTTTAGAGATTATAATTAAGCTCATTAAGCAGTGCAATTCCTCTCAATCTACTGAACAAGCTGGACTCTTGTCTAAAAGACCCCATGTCTAACTAGAGTCTTTAGATGGCACACCTGATGGAACAAACTGCAACCTCATGCACTCACATGTAGGAAACATGTTGGTAGAAAAACGCACATTAAATTTAGAAACAGACTTTATAAATAATTAACAAATAAATACAATACAATTGTACAGGGTGGGCCATTTCTATGGATACACCTAAATAAAATGGGAATGGTTGGTGATATTAACTTCCTGTTTGTGGCACATTAGTATATGGGAGAGGGGAAACTTTTCAGGATGGGTGGTGACCATTTTGAAGTCAGCCATTTTGGATCCAACTTTTTGTTTTTTCAATTGGAAGAGGGTCATGTGACACATCAGACTTATTGGGAATTTCACAAGTAAAACAATGGTGTGCTTGGTTGTAACGTAACCTTATTTTTTCATTAGTTATTTACAAGTTTCTGACCACTTATAAAATGTGTTCAAAGTGCTGCCCATTGTGGTGGATTGTCAATGCAGCCCTCTTCTCCCACTCTTCACACACTGATAGCAACACCGCAGGAGAAATGCTAGCACAGGCTTCCAGTATCCGTAGTTTAAGGTGCTGCACATCTTGATGGTATGGTGTGGTATATGGGGTACAAAGATAGTGGGGCCATTCTTCATCAATGGAAACCTCAAGGCCACTGGATATGCGAAATTGCTACATGATGATGTGTTTCCCTCTTTATGCACTGAAGCTGGCACGCACCCTGAGTTTTTCCAGCAAGATGGTGCACCACCACATTACGGGTGTGAGGTCCGAGCATTGCTAGATGAACAGTTTCCTGGAAAGTGGATTGGTCATCGTGGGCCAGTTGAATGGCCCCCAAGGTCTCCCGATCTCACCCCCTTAGACTTTTATCTTTGGGGTCATCTGAAGGCAATTGTCTATGCTGTGAAGATACGAGATGTGCAGTATCTGAAACTACGGATACTGGAAGCCTGTGCTAGCATTTCTCCTGCGGTGTTGCTATCAGTGTGTGAAGAGTGGGAGAAGAGGGCTGCATTGACAATCCACCACAATGGGCAGCACTTTGAACACATTTTATAAGTGGTCAGAAACTTGTAAATAACTAATGAAAAAATAAGGTTACGTTACAACCAAGCACGCCATTGTTTTTCTTGTTCCATTCCTAATAAGTTTGATGTGTCACATGAACCTCTTCCCATTGAAAAAACAAAAGTTGGAACCCAAATAGCCAACTTCAAAATGACCACCATGGTCACCACCCATCTTGAAATGTTTTCCCCCTCCCATATACTAATGTGCCACAAACAGGAAGTTAATATCGCCAACCATTCCCATTTTAAGGTGTATCCATATAAATAGCCCACCCTATAGAAACAGGCCCCTTTCAGTTGTCTGACTGAGACATCCCACTTGTAAAGTATTTTCCCAAAAAAAACCTGAATGTGAAAGCAAAGTTTTAGTAACTCTTAGGAAGAAATCATGAAGGCACTGAAACCAGATCCAAAACACCTGATAGCTGAATAATAGATGCATATACAGCTTAACCCTAGACTCAGAGCTAAACAATGCAGCAGGGGACAAACAACATTCAGACTACTTCAGAGCCATGACCACATCTCACTGAAGAATGAGAAACTTGAACATTTCTGAAGTAAGTTTAAGCTGAAAGACAGGAGTTACTTTTTGTTTCTGGTCCTGATGATGCAGCATCGCTCAGCAGGCTCCACTGAAATATTGTAGGTGTCTACAGGGTATGGGATATTACGGACCCTCCACTGGAAATTAGACTTTGTATCCTTACGCATAAATACAGGCTATGGAAGACAAAACAGCCACAATTAAGCACTGCATTTTGCAAGTGCAACAAAATGTTTATAGAAAGACATTTTTCATACAATCACACAATAATAATGTAAGCAAAACGAATATATCATACATTAGAGCTATTCTCTTTTATTTCAGCCTCTGTGGAAGGCACAGTGTTGAGACTTGCTTCACCAACTTCTACTTCCCACTGTCCCGGTCCACCCAGTTTTGTTTTAGAGCTCAATTTTCGTGCTGAAAAAGAAAAACACACAATGGGAAACATGTTAAGATATTACACAGGCAACGCATCAGGACAGGATAAATGAGCTCAACTTTATATGGACTTAACATGCAATAGGAAATGCATCAGTATGATTTAGAACATACATTACAACATGTACTCCAAGAAATTGATGCTTAAATTTAAGAAATTAATTTGTACATACTGTAGGGTATCTGTTATTTTGTACTACAGGGTAACAGTAAACAAGAATGCATGGGAATATACACAAAACAAACACTGGGATATACATAAGGAAGAATAGCTGCGTGTACACCTAGAAATACATTGTGCAAAATGATAGGGAATTCATTAGCACATACTTTAGGAAATAAATCTTTATAATCTTTAGAGGGAAAACATACTAGTTCAAATTAGTGTGCAATATATTAGACATAGTGTAAGAAATACATAAGAGTGTATTTTATAATAACAGTATTTGGGAATTTACATTAGAAAATACAATATTTTATACTAATATTAGCCAAGGGTCATGAAGAGCCCTTTCAGTGGAAATCAAGTTTTTACCTCTGTTAACTTGCCAGTATTTTTTTGTGCTTGAAAATATTGCAAAACAATTGCAAAGTAAGTAGACAATGTCAGGGCTGAGCATTTCGGTTTGAAACTCTAGTTTTCCAAAGACAGTTTAACTTGCAGATTCAGACAGCCTGGCTTTGTTACATCATAAACCCAAGGAACCAATCCTATCAACATTTGGGGTGGGGCTGTCAAACTGCAGGTTATTGGCAGAGAAGTACAGAATGAAAACAAAGACGAAAAGTTACATTTAAGCCACTTTAAAGGCTTTGGTGGATGATTCGGTAAAATATTTTGTACATCTGTAATTCTGATGAACAGAGAAGTGTTTACAGTAGTTAATAGTTAATAACCAATGACCGGAGTAAAAATCATACTTACAGATGAGTTCGTCTGTTTTCATATCGTACTCCTCGGCCATCTCACTGCCATCTGGGAGCAGGTAGTGGACTTTCCTCTTTCCTGCAGAGATAGATTATTGTTTTAAACGTGGAGAAGTTTAGAGGGTGGTTTGTGGAGGTTGCTTGTCCCAGGCTTTAGATCGTTATGACCAGAATAGCAGACACAGAATACGCGAACCTTACTATGAAACGTCAACAGAAGGCTTTTGATGCTTTACAGCGCATAAATGAATAGTCACGTGTTTACCGTCAGAGATTAACGCCGTTTTCTTGGAGCTCCTCAACACTTCTGACCAGCTCTGAACAGCCATGTTGTCTGAATGGCGATCCGCCTGCAACACAACACAGACACGCGGAGAGTTTCTATGGAAACCGAGAACGGAAGCGCTTCCCTCGCTACAAAGTGCACTACAAAGTCAGCGAAATTATTATATTACTTCGGCTCTCAAACATTGCCTAACCCTAAATTTTCAGGCTGACGTTACATTTATACCTTATAACCAAATATAAACGGATTCATTTGTTATACAGGTACCTTAAAGGCAGAAGCTGTTATTTCATGACCAACCATAGTGCACTACAAAGGAAGTAGGGAGCTAAGGGTTATATGAGAATGAACCAGACTATAGCAACAGGCAGAAATAATTTTTCAAACGTACAAATATTACTTTTTAAAATATTGTTATTCAAAAACGCTTCATATACTTTAAATTATCAACAACAATAATATTTTGCTGTGTTTTTTTTTTAAACCGGCACCTAAGAGTCTGATTGGTTTAGAAAGCCGAGGGACCCGGATGTGACCAGTTGAAAGAGTCCGTGTCGCTGAGGGGTGAGTCGAATTGTAGTTTTCTTTTCATGTTTGTTGTTGTTGTTAATGTAAATGTTCGTGGTGGCGAATACACACAGAAAGATTCATCTCATGTCTTCTCCCAAATGAGAGGATTATGAGGTGGAGGTGATTAGTCTCTAAACACGGTCAACTTTCTGGACTAGTATCATCTGTAATAATGCTAAGTCAGTAAAACATGAACACCACTTCTGATTAATTCTAGCCCCATCGGGAATTCTGTGTTTAACGTACGTAAGATACGTCAATATGAACTATAAAGTAGTGAATAAAAACAAAAATAGGGTTGGTTCATACGTTAGAAGACGTTTCACGAGTGAAATAAGCAGTCGCTTTCTGCTTTGAAACTGCTGGGTTCCAAGAAAAGTATCAAATGGTTGGATTCAGATACCAAGAGTTTCTGACGCCATAAACCAACCCTATCAACATGTAGGGCGAGGCTGTAGAGCTGCAGGCATGCAGTGGGTGGAGATAAAGGCTGGGACTAATTAATAGATTTGCTTGTACTGAATATAGGTGAAAATGTTGAGGTAGGTTTAAACCGCTTTTAAAGTATTAGAGGATTTTATTTTAAATTAGCAAATTTGTCAAGTTTTTAGAGGTTTAATATGTCTCATATGTTAAAATACTTCCATCTGGATGAAAACATTTGCCAAATGCACATTGTCTGCTCTTCATTTCGCTTTCTAGGAAAAATATACAGAGATTACTACCATATTACATTTTAAAGTACTGTTTTACACACAAAAATGTGAATACTACAGTGAAAATTTGACTTTAAAAGTTATGAATGAAAGCCTTCACAGTTGTATTAAATAACTTACTACATAAATGGATTTCGAGAGATTTTCACAATGATGGGCCTTTAGAGAGTTCCCTGTGTCTAATGTTAGTGTTTGTGTTACTGTGTATGAATCTAAGAGACTCTGTGTCCAAAAGTGCTTCCTATCTTCATATTCGGTAACTTCTTCATCCAGATCAGGGGTGCAGCATGTATGGGCCTACCCTAAATAATTGGGTGCTAGACAACAAAACAAACTTTTGATACCTGAGCCCAGTTTCTATGTCGCACATTTATTCTGTCGCATTAATTTGTATTTATTTATTTTCACTATCGCAGACACATTTTTACAATTAGCTACAGTGGGCATTGAGTTTAGTGTAGTTACAAGCATCATGGCTACAATTCATTTAATCTGTGCCTGTCTTTCTCCTGTAGGGCTTCCCTTCTGGGAACTCTGAGGATTCTCTGAAATGGAGACTCATGGGATTCTGAAAGCATTTCCCAAAGTCAAGAGGCACAGAGCAGCTGAGGGAAAAGAGGCTCCTCCATTAAAAAAGACCTTGACTCAAATGGTGACCGGTAATCTGCCTTTTTTTTGTGTGTCTTATTTGCCGTTGCAATTATAAAGCTGTATTAAACTTAATTAACTTTGATTATACAAATAATCCAAATAGCATTTATTATAAACAGCATGCTTAATTCGGGTAGGATATTAGGTGTGCTTACCCTCTCACTTAGGTTCCCCTTAGATTCACCCTACCTTCAAAGTAAACCAGACTTTCTAACAAATCAGTGAATTTAGCTACTTTAAGATCCACACATTGCTGTTACAAGTGTTCAGTAAGAGACACTAAAACAGTACTAATAGATTGGGACACTGGAGCAGTCACACGTCACCACGTCCGATGACATTTCCAGAGGGTGGTATAAAGCCTCCAAACATTGGGCTGTTGTGATTTGGAAGAGAAGTCTCTGGAATGATGGTGCTCCATTTAGTTGATATTGAGAGAAACAAAATCTGTTGCATCCCTAGTATGTTGCTGAAAAAATGTCTGCTTTCCTCTTTTAGGAAATGTGTTTCAGGGTGTTTGCATCCATATAGTCCCCACTGGCATAGGAAAAGCCCGCTGTGACATATTCCACCAGCAGATCATTCAGAACGGGGGCCAGGTGGAGTCTGCTTTTAGTCCCAGCTGCACCCACGTTGTTGTGGATGAGTTGGTGGATCGGGAGCGAGCACTGAGGCTGCTGAAGACTGAAACACTGTTTTCTGCTGTGGAGTTAGTGAAGTGCACTTGGCTCAGTGCCTGTATCTCAGAGAAACAGCTTCTGAGCACCAAGGATTACAGTCTCCTTCCAACTCACAGGTATTGCTGATGGAGTGAGTGAAATGTATATGAAAACCTTTGTCTTTTTGAACGTTTTTAAACCTATGGCCATTTGAGCTTTATTTGAACTGTACTGGGAGATGGAGTTTATATCACTAAACGGATAAAACCGAATAAATTGTTTATAAACATAAGTTGTAAAATGTAATGAACAAAAATGTAAATTTCTTTTGAGGAAAAAGTTAAAATGTCTATATTTAGAATCAGGTGCACCACATCAGATGCAAATGAGGACATGGGAGGAGGGTCTTATTTAAACCTCAGATGTTAGTTTGACTGGCCCTTGATTGTTGAATTGAGTGTTATCACCATTGTGAGATCTAAAGAGGTCTTAAGAAAGAAGGTAATAAATATATATGAGTCTGGGAAGGGATGTAAAAGATCTCAAAACAATTAGACATCTGCCATTCCACTGTCTGGAAAATAATGTACAATTGAAGAACCTTTAAACCTACTGGCAACATAGCCAGGTCAGGCCATCCTAGCAAGTTCAGTCTAAGAGCAGACCACAAGATTCGTAAAGAAGTCTCCAACAATCCTAAAATGTAATCACTGGACCTACAAGTGGCTCTTGCCACAGTTGATGTCAAGGTACATGCGTCTACCATCAGGAAAAGACTGCACAAGTTTGATTTTCACAGGAGGTGTGCGAGGAGGAAATGCTTCACAGCATTTGAGCACAAGAACCCCATACCAACTGTGAAGCACAGAGATGGAAATGTCATGGTAAATGTCTGGGTAAAGCTCTCCATCATAGAATGTACTATGAATTCTTCACTGTATCAGAGGGTGCTTGAGGAAAATGTGAGACTATCTGTCCAAAAAGCTGAAGCTAAAGTAGATGTGCACCATCTAACATGTCCGCGACCCCAAACATCAACCAAGTCAACCAAGGAATGGTTCAAACGTAAGAAATGAAGAGTTCTGGAACGGCCAAATCAGAGCCCAGATCTTAATCCTACTGAGATGCTGTGGAGTGATCTGTGCATTCAAGAAGCTCATCAAACATCACACAGGGAAAAAACCACCTCCCAGTTGATGTCGGAGACTGGTAGATGGTTACAGGAAACATCTAATTGAGGTTATTTCAGCCAAACCGGGAAATACCAGTGATTTAAGGGCATAGGGTGAACGGTACATTTTTGTTTATTACATTTTACAACTTACATTTATAAGTAATTTCTTCAGTTTTATTTGATTAATGATATTAGCTCCATCTCTCAATACTGTTCAAATGAAGCTCAAATGTCCATTTGTTCAAATATGTTCAAAACGACAAAGGTTTTCATGGGGTGTCCAACTTTTTCCACATGACTGCAATCCATCCATCCATTATCTGTAACCGCTTATCCAATTTTAGGGTCGCGGGGGGTCCAGAGCCTACCTGGAATCATTGGGCGCAAGGCAGGAATACACCCTGGAGGGGACGCCAGTCCTTCACAGGGCAACACAGACACACACACATTCACTCACACACTCACACCTACGGACACTTTTGAGTCGCCAATCCACCTGCAACGTGTGTTTTTTGGACTGTGGGAGGAAACCGGAGCACCCGGAGGAAACCCACGCAGACACGGGGAGAACACACCAACTCATGACTGCAATGTTTTTATATATTTTATTAAATTTTAGTTACACTTACATAGCACCCAAAAGAAGGTTTACAATCAACAATGCACAGAACACCATTCCATTCAACACTCAATCAACACACAAACAATCAAAAAAGCTCTGGCACTTGCTGGTTACAGTTTTACCCACAAAGATTCAGAGTAGGCTCCGAACCCACCGTTATCCTGAACTCGATAAGTGGTTACAGACAATGAATGAATGCAAACTTGTTGGTTACAAACTGACTTAATGGTTAACTGGTTAGCAAAATTAGTTGAACAACAAAAGCTTTATTTGTTTGTGATCTGTTTTATTATTTGTGTGTTTTTGTAATAATTTTTGATCCACTAAAAAACCAACAGTGACTGTAATAATAATAATTAAGTACTTCAGTATTTAAGAATTTAATACTTTTCTTTCGTGTAGTCAATTTATTAGGTAAAAGCTCTAATATGCAGTATAAAAGACTGCATTGTAACATGCAGAGATCAGCTGATATAACTTATCAGTGCATCTAACCAATGTGCTGAATACAAGGTCCACTGATCTGTTGATAAAGATGCTGTGTAAAGTGCTGATGGAGTGGCCATTGGAAAATGCTTGGGTATGTTTTTTTTGCATGTGTATGCAAAGTCAAAGTACCATTTGAGCTTGCATATGAATATAATGCAAATACACATCATTATTATTATCTTCCTTCTTGTCTGTAGTCCTCAGCATGTCTCTGTTGAGGAGCCAAAGGGAACTTTGCTGGGCGCCTCTTCTGTTCCTGAGCAAATGGCACTACAGCCGGATCCCAAAACAGTCCAAGATGTTCCAACAGAGACGGTAAACAAGGAAATGAGTCTGTAGAACTCATCAGTTGTTTGTGTTTGTTTGCATTTTTTTTTCACCAAGAGGGGCTTCAAAGTGTTTGCGGAACGTGGACAAAAAAACAAGGAAAAAAATGTAATTTTGTAACAAACAATTTGAAGAGCAACATGTTTAGTATGAAGTGATGAATTAATTCAGGAATTTTGAGATACTGAATGATAAGATACTACATACTAAATAATAAATAAACAATATATACATACATAATAAATAAACAAAATAATAATTAAACATATATATATATATAATATAATTTATTTATTTTACATAAACATATTTCTGTACTTCTGGTTCCATTTTAATTGTATGCTGCATGGTTGGTGAATATCATACCTAACATATGTTGTAGGGCAGAAAAACTCTTAAAAAACTCTTAAAAAAAAAAACATTTTGAAACAGCATATTTTTTGTACCTTGTCATCAAACTTCCAAATGTTTATAAATGTGTGCTTTATAACATTTTTAATTTAATGCATGAGCTGACAGTCAATAATTAACAAACTTTGCTCAGTTTCTAAGTCTTTGGGCTAATTAGCCAGATAACTTTAGCCTAAAACTGAGATTTTTTCCAGTAGGGATGTCCTAGTTTTCCTAATGGCTTAAGTTACCAGGCTAAATGATTTTAACCTCTTGGATCTCAGTGAATTAGTGCTGATCTTAAATGAACTCGTTGACATCATCAGTATTGTTATTATATGTTTAATAACTTTAACACATACACTTTTATATAACATATCCTTAAGGTGGCAGAGACTCTAGATGAACATGATGATGGAGTGTCCCAGGATGATTTGGAAGCTTTGGTCAATGGCGTTAAACCTAACATGGGTGTTCCAGACGAAGTCCAGAATGAGACAGAAAAACCTGCTTTACCAGGGAAGTGGGTGTGCGCCCAGTCATCTGAAGCAAAAGGCATGAACCACAACAAGAACATCACAGACAAGCTGGAGCAGTTAGCCAAAGTCTACACCCACACAGGGGACAAGTGGAGGGCTCTGAGCTACTCTAAAGCTGTTAATGCCCTCAAGAGCTACCACAAGCCTATCTCTTCATATACGGTCAGTCAAAATCCAAACTGATCTATCTATTCTAAATATATCTCACTCTTAGAGAATATGTGCTTGATATTCACCAACCATGCAGCATACAATTAAAATGGAACCAGAAGTACAGAAATATGTATTATGCTGTATCCTTTGCTGACAGGAAGCCTCTCAAATCCCAGGCATCGGCAAAAGTATGGCAACTAAGATCGAAGAGATCATGGAGTGTGGTCACCTGAGCAAACTGGATCAGTTTGGGGAGTCTGCATCTGTCATGGAGTTGTTCACCAACATCTGGGGGGCTGGTGCAAAGACTGCACAGCTGTGGTATCAACAAGTGAGAATGATATAATTATGCTTGGATTCAGTGCAGTAACCTCATATTTTTGTATTTTGTGGCATATTCCCTTCATTCCATAAGTAAATAAGATCTACACTAAAGATGGTGTCATCAATACGTATCCAGAGCATTTTATTCATGTTACAGAGATGAAAAAATATAGTAAAAATATATAGGAATCCTGTCCAATTACTCTTACTGGTGTACCTTTTTATAATGTTGTTTATGTAATGCACAAGTTGATACAAAACTGCCCAGAGTTTATACCAAAAAGTAGGATGGAGTGGGGGGAAAAAGAAAGCAGTTTTCTGGCTTAAGTGATGTTAACCATAGTGATTAAGACAACATGGACATTAAATGTCATTAATGTGAAGCAATATAGCACCCTCTTATGGAGCAATCCTTAACATTAATAGTATCCCTTGAGTTATAAGCCAGTTCCATGAGTTTGTTTCTGCATACATTAAAATGCACTCATGCCCTGTGCTTTAAATGTAAATGACCATTTCAAATGTTTGAAATTCCAGGAATATCTATGTTTTTCTTGTGATTTAAGGGCTTTCGTACTTTGGAGGACATTCGTGCCAAAGCAAATTTGAGCCACACTCAGAGAATTGGCCTGAAGCACTACGATGATTTCCTGGATCGGATGCCAAGAAGCGAAGCTGCCGCAATCGAGAAAACGGTTCGTACAATCATCGTAACCTAACTGACAAAATGCCTATAACCATAACCAAGTTATGGAGCTCAGCTATAAAACGGCTCGCTATAAAATTAACTATAAAAATGATCTATAAAACGGAGTCTGTGACATTAATAAAACATGCAGAGTTGTTAGCATCTAAAAGACTCTATGGTGTATTTCTCTGTGCTAAATAATAAAACTTGAAGTCATGCACAAGCAATAAGAAAAAAATGTAAAAACACGTTTGTGCTGGCTAGTAGAGGGCTGTCAGTCTTTTTTCGTCTGGTTGATGGTGAAACCAGAGGCTGTGAGTGAGTCCGTCCTCCCTGAGGAGAAAGCAGGGGAAAGGGAGCTCAAAGTTGGCGCATCATTAGTCAGAAGCTCGCTGTGGCCAGGGCTGAAGCCAGTTGTTTTCTTATAGTATTACTCTGATTTCCCTTTCAGCCAGATAGAAAGTGCAGATGAAGAAGATGAGGATAGCATGTGTCCTTCTGCTCTGACAGGATGATATGTAGTGCATGTAACCTCTCAGCCTCAACTGAGCTTAACCAGCCTAATTGCTGGAAGGCAAGGCACGAATGCAGCATGGGGAGAATGGAGCGTTTGAACATCAACTCTCTAGAGCCGGAGCTTAAATCATACCTATATTGATAACTTTCACATATATTTCCTACAGTTATAGAGAACCATTTGTGTATGTGAACTCTACATGTTGGTGCTGACAAAACCTTAAAACGTCTCCCACTTTTTCATTTTTAAATGTATTTACAGTATTTGAAATTGCTAGCAGGCCTTTATAATGTATCGGTCTCTATGGGACAAATATTACATTACTGACAATTTAAGATGTTCAATGCAATCCTGACTTTCATGTCTTTATTTATCTAGCACAGCACTTTAATTATAAAATCTTTTTATAAAACAGTAATGATCATTATTTTACTGTCAACACAAAACAGAAAAGGACCAATTGTATTAAAAAAGACCAAATTCTAGGCATCCGCAGTCTGGATATGAGCTTGGTTATTTTGCTGTGTTAGATTTAAGTTAATTCTCTCATTGTCTGTAAGTGCTTATCCAGTTCATGGTCACGTTGGGTCTGGAGCCTACCTGGAATCATTGGGTCCAAGGTGGGAACACACCCTGAAGGCCAGTCCTTCTCAAAGCGACTCACACACACACACACACACACACACATTCACTCACACCTACGGAGTCACCAATCAATCTACAGACGTGTTTTTGGACTGTGGGAGGAAACCGGAAAGATGGACAGAAACACCATTGTATTGTATGTAATCTGAATCAAGGGTGGAACTTCTCCTCTGTCTTTCCAAGATAAGCTTTAATTACTGACTGTCGCAGTTGTAGTGGTCTACTTAGCACTGTTGTTTTCAGACATAGAAATATCATATGATCATGTGACTGCTTTAACTTGTGGTGCCTAGTGCTGTGAAATCCTTAGCTAAAAGACAAGTCCTTCTTATTTGCTTTCAAATGCAACTGGATAATTTTCTTTCCAGGAATACAGGAATAACATGTACTTCATGCCAGTTTTCCTGAAAATTAAGCAAATGATTTTTGCACAGTTCTGTACTTTTTCCTGTTGTATTGCAGCACAGACAGTAAATATTCTGTCCTCTCCAGCTGAATGTTAGTGCACAGGATTTCCATATGAATGAAAGTTATGTAAGTGTAGTTTGTGATTGACAGGTGAGGGAAGCCGCCCACAGTGTAAACTCAGAGCTGCTGGTGGTGGCATGTGGCTCATATCGACGAGGGAAACCTACATGTGGAGATGTGGATGTGCTCATCACTCATCCAGATGGCACGTCACATAAAGGCATCTTCAACAAAGTGCTACACATCCTCCACAACAGTGGTATGGTATATTTATGATGAAATTGTATATTTAATACACTGTTATCTTGGTGGCCAAACGTTTTACAGGAAAGTAACAGTAGCACCTTAAATGCATAGGTTCCGTTGAATATAATTATATTTAATAACGTGTACATTGATTTTTGGGGAGGTAATCTATCAAGGTACAGTTTTAATTTCTATAACCCTTCTTTATTTTTTATGTTTCCTTTTTATGTAAACAGTTCTACCACTCTTATTTGTGTTCAGTGTATTTTAAAAAAATGGTTTTGAATTATATCACACCTGTGCTTATTCATAGAATCACTCCCTTGACAGTGTAATTAAGACATGGTTATGTCTGAAAATGTACCTCTGTTTGCTACATCAGTATTAATTAGTCCTGAGGAAAAGGGGCTTACGTTGATTTGAACCTTTCAGGTTTCCTGACCGATGACCTGGTCAGCCATGAAGAGAATGGTGAGCAGAAGAAGTACATGGGTGTGTGCCGTCTGCCGGGTCCAGGCCAGCGACACCGGAGGTTGGACGTTATTGTGGTGCCACATGGAGAGTTTGCCTGTGCCTTGCTCTACTTCACAGGCTCTGCCCACTTCAACCGCTCCATGCGTGCTCTGGCCAAGACCAAAAACATGAGCCTGTCAGAGCACTCGCTGAACTGTGATGTAGTGCGTAACCGTGGTGTTAAAGTGGTGCCAGGCAGACCACTGAGCACACTCACGGAGAGTGAAGTCTTTCAGCACCTGGGTATACCTTACCGAGCACCTCACCAAAGAGACTGGTAGCATTAGGACACTATGGGGGATTAACTTGGATTGCAAAAAATACCTGTCCTTTAATTTCCTCATGATGATGATGATGATGAAATCTTTATTAATCATTGTAAAGGCAGGCAGTCCTAGCCTTTGGGTAAACACGTCCTTCAACTGCGTTTTTGCATATATGAAATTCCCCCAGTTTTAAAATATCTGCAGTATCCCTTTCAATTTCTCACAACATGCTTAACATTATGTAAAATTAATCACATAAAAAAAAACAAATGCAAAGACACAAAAGCACTATGCTAGAGCGAGTGGATCAAATGTTTACATGTATAATCTCTCAAATACTATCCATATAAAAATATCAGTAATAAGTTGGAAGACATGGTTGAAAAGCCATGGGTATCAGTTCAGCGCTGCTCCAGCTCCAGACTTTTGTCCACCTGCAACTAACAGAGAAAGGGCAGCGTCTACAGTCCAACAAAGTTGAATGAAGTGCATTTTTTTTAAAAAAAATCATCCTGCAGTGCTGTGGTTTTCAGCATCAGTCTTGGGAAAACAAATGACTCGTGTCTGTGTTTTTACGACTTAAAAAAGCCTGATTATCAAGGCCTACAAACATGTTAGAAACACAAAAACACAGTGCATGGGTCGCCCCTAAGCTGGGGCTGAGAACTACCTTCAGGCTTTGTTTACTAAACCTTAGAGTGCTGATCTTGGAGGAGCAATTTTCTGCTTTTGTAGTGTCATTATGACTTGCACCACATGAAAGTGGGAACTCATCCTAGATCACCATTCTTTGTAGCTGTGCTTTCAAAGGTGTATTGATTGTATTGATTTTAATAGCCATGTGGATGTTGAAAAATCATGTAAGTTCAAGTTAGCATTTAGAGACTAATTACTTTACCGGTCTTAACCAGGCAGTTTACGTCACAGCACTGTCAGCCGTTAGCACCCACACTGGGCTGTTTTTAATGTTTTTAGAATGTAATGTGTTGATGAAATAATTATTATAGTAAATAATAAAACACTACTTTAGACATTCTGAAATGTTTTATATTTTATTCACCACAGAACATGTACATAGCTTATTTACAGTAATAAATTAATAGAGATTTTTCTGTTTTATATTGTTGATTTATTTTTACCATTTATTTAAACATCAGTGGACTTGCAGTATAATTTTTATGCCAGTCTCAAAATTGGGGCCGCAGGGGGGCGCTAAGAAGGCAGAAAATATGTAAGTGATTTTATGTATGTACGTTAATAAAGGGTGAACTTGAGTTAACTTAAACAAGATAATATTTTGTTTAAAACAGATCTTGGTTCAACTAAATGACGTTTAAAAGTCATTTCCAACCTAAACCTATTATAATACCTTGTTTATTCAATATATGCAGTTCCATGTATATATATTTAGTCATGACTCTGTCTCCATCCACACACTCCGCTTCTCTACAGCTTGAAAGCCCCGATCTGTAGTGCTTGGCCGTAGTGATGATTGCTTATTTCACTTATGTCTTTTACTGTTTAAAAAGAAGAATGGCCAGGGTGGGATGGGTCCTTTAGGATGGTGTTAGCTATTCTGAGACAGTAAGAGCCATGAAGGTTCTCCAGTGTAGAAGAAGGCTTCCATGATGGTCTCTGCCATTTTGGTGACCCGCTGAAGCTCTTTCCTGTTTGCCACCGTGCAAGCTGGTAAACCACGTACAGAGGCAGTTTGTAAGGATGCTGTCCATGGTGGAGCGGTATAAAGACATGGGCAATCTCTGCAATCTGTTCATGTCCCAGGTCACTTTCTCCTCTATGTGGACTCCCAGAAAACGGAAGTCCCTGACCCTTCCCCCCCAATAAGAATGGGCTGAATGTCTGTTTTGTTCTCCTGAAGTCTATGATTAGCTCCTTGGTTTTGGACGTGTTCAGGAGCAGGTTATTTTCTCTGCACAACACCATCCTCTGTTCCACCTCATCCCAGTAAGTGGACTCATCTCCTCCAGTGATACAGCCTACCACTGTGGTGTCATCCGCATACTTAATAAAGGTGTTGCTGGTGTGGATGGGGATGCGGTCAGTAGTATAGTGTGTGAAAAGCAAAGGGCTCAGCATGCAGACGTGAGGGGAACCGGTGCTGATTGTGAGAGCTGTGGAGATGTGGGGCCAATCCTGACCCTTTGTGAGCAATCTGACAGAAACTCCTTAATCCAAAGACATGTGGAATGAGGTAGTCCGAGGTTCAGCAGTTTCTCCACGAGACCGTGGGGGAGGATGGTGTTAAATGCTGAACTACTACAATCCACAAATAGAAGACAGGCGTAGTCCCCCTGTTGCTCCAGGTGGGCCAGCCAGCTGGTCTGCACCGTCTTTCTACACCCATCCTGAGATGCCATCAGGACGTGCATATATCCCAGTAAACATTTAGCCGTTGATTCAACGTTGAAATAACGTAATGACGGCCGTCTAATCAACGTTCTCTTGAGGTTGAACATGAAAGTTGAAAAGACGTCCAAACACAGACATTGAAAAGACGACTATTAGACGTATTTTGGACGTCCATTGACGTTATTAATTGGTCCCGAAATAAATTACTTGTATAAAACGCATTTTGGACGTCCACTGACGTTATAGATTGGTCACCACTTAACTAACTTATTAAGATGGATTTTGGACGTCCATTGACGTTTAAAATATGTCCTTGACGGACAGACTACTTTTAGACCTATTTTGAACGTCCAGGGACGTTCCTTGTTTACTGGGATATATATATATATATTTGCACAAAAGCAGACGAGAGAAGGAGTTTCAAACTGTGTCAATATATTAATAAAATAATAATAGCCACAAATTAAGAAAACGCAAAAGCTTCGTTCAGAATAGTCCCCCAACGCGACCCTTCAGGGGCTCCGTAATATATACTTTGCCTGACACATTTCTTTAATAAACCCTTCCCTTCAGCTGAGTTAAACCGAGACTGTCTCTGATTGGCTGTCTCCCCTGCAGAACGGAGTCTCGTCCAATCGCGGCTCAGTGCGCTCTGGTGGGCGGGGTTTGGCTTCCTGTGATCCTCACGTTGCGCACATGGCGCTGGAGGTGAGCGCGGTTTGCGTAACACGCGGCTCCGCCCACCAGCGCGCGCAGTGGCCAGGGAGTAGCGAGGAGGTGCACGCGGCGGAACGCCACGGAACAGAACGGCACGCTTTACACGCGCACGCACGGGAGTCATGAGCAAAGCGAGCCGCGGTGGTCGTCGTGTGTAGATGTCCGCGCTCTCACAGCCCACTCGGCGGATGCTGTAGCTGTGGAGCCTCGGCAGAATGGGCTTGTTTCTGTACATGGCGGGACCTGTCAGCTCCATCCAGGAGGCGCGCGCGGACGAGGTGAGAAACGGTCGTTTAACGTTGTTACTCCACGTTAGGCCGTGGCGCCTAACGGAATGTGCGCGAGTAACCCGTCAAGCGCGTGCACGGGGTTGTTTAGTAAACAGCGGTAGTCTCAGTGCGCAGCCCAGGCTTCTGCTCCCTCCGCCTCTGTAAACTTTATCACGGGCGTCTGTGTGTTGCTCTGTGAACGACGTGTCCGTCTTCTAGCCACGCACGACTTCAACTCGTCGTCCCGACTAGTGCCCACGTTTTAGTCGCTCAAACAGCTGCTGGAGCCCACTGCTGGCCTGTTAGCCGCCCGCTAACGAGACATGCGCCAAAGTCACGGAAGTGTGGAAGAGCTGAGGACTTATAAACAATGTTTTCCAAAACGCCTCCAGCCGACGCCTGGCATTGAGCACGGTGACCGTAAGCTCGTGTGCACAGGCCATAGTGTCACTGCAGCACCGAGAATGGTCCACCACCCAAATCGTACCTGCACTGTGGTGGTCCTGTGGGGGTCCTGACCACGGGTGAAAGTAGGCAAAGTATGCAGAGCAACAGATGGATCATAGTCTATAATTGCAGAAGCACAGTGTCTTCCTGAGTGGTCAGTGGGGCTGATAGAATGGATGGAAGAGTGTGTAGTTATAATGTGGCTGATCCGTGTATGTGAGTTTTATGCAAATGTCTGATCATAAAATTAGAAACATGGCCTGTGCAAAAGTAAAAGCAACTTTTATATTTTATGTTTTGGAAATGATACTCTTTTTAAAAAGCTGTATTTAAGTATGTCCCATATCTGTTTACGTACAGAAGATTATTAAAATGTGATGACATATGGGAGAATTATCTCAGTATTTGTCCATATTTAGTTTACTACATCATTTCAACACAGCAGCTCTCCCTCACATAATGTAAAATTTCAAGATGAATGAACCAATAGAAATGCTCCAGAATTTCTTAGAATAAAATCTTTTTGTATTTACTTCCATTGAAAATTAAGAAAGGGGCGGAACGGTGGCGTAGCAGGTAGTGTCACAGTCACACAGTTCCAGGGACCTGGAGGTTGTGGGTTCGGTTCCTACTCCAGGTGATTGTCTCTGAGGAGTGTGGTGTGTTCTCCCTGTGTCTGCGTTGGTTTCCTCAGGGTGACTGTCAGTGAGGAGTGTGGTGTGTTCTCCCTGTGTCTGCATGGGTTTCCTCCGGGTGACTGTCAGTGAGGAGTGTGGTGTGTTCTCCCTGTGTCTGCGTGGGTTTCCTCCGGGTGACTGTCTGTGAGGAGTGTGGTGTGTTCTTCCTGTGTCTGCGTGGGTTACCTCAGGGTGACTGTCTGTGAGGAGTGTGGTGTGTTCTCCCTGTTTCCGCGTGGGTTTTCTCTGGGTGACTGTCTGTGAGGAGTGTGGTGTGTTCTCCCTGTGTCTGCGTTGGTTTCCTCAGGGTGACTGTCTGTGAGGAGTGTGGTGTGTTCTCCCTGTGTCTGTGTGGGTTTCCTCCGGGTGACTGTCTGTGAGGAGTGTGGTGTGTTCTCCCTGTTTCCGTGTGGGTTTCCTCCGGGTGACTGTCTGTGAGGAGTGTGGTGTGTTCTCTCTGTGTCTGTGTGGGTTTCCTCCGGGTGACTGTCTGTGAGGAGTGTGGTGTGTTCTCCCTGTGTCTGTGTGGGTTTCCTCCGGGTGACTGTCTGTGAGGAGTGTGGTGTGTTCTCCCTGTGTCCGTGTGGGTTTCCTCCGGGTGACTGTCTGTGAGGAGTGTGGTGTGTTCTCTCTGTGTCTGTGTGGGTTTCCTCCGGGTGCTCTGGTTTCCTCCCACAGTCCAAAAACAAATGTTGGTATGTGGATTAGCGACTCAAGTGATAGATAGATAGATAGATAGATAGATACTTTATTGATCCCCAGGGGAAATTCAAGTGTCCGTAGGTGTGTCTAGGTGTGAATGATTGAAAGTTAAGAAGGTGATTCCTTCTTCGGTAAAGTTACTATTTTGGGAGATACGTGTTTTAATTGAACAGCAACAATATATTCATATAACTATTAAAGATAAGCGAATGACAAGTAACAGAATATTTTTTTTGCATTGATTTACCAGTCTTGTCGTTTGTAAAGCACAGTAATAAAAATAAAAGTGTATAAATAGCATTTTCCTCCCTGATCTATACACAAATCTAGTGACACACCTGCGGTCCTGACCCCTAGTTTTGGAATCCCTGTTCTAGACTGTAAATGCCATAGTTTTTCAGTAGTGTTGATACTGCTACATCATTTCAACATTGCTGTCCATTCTGCTTTTGTTTTTTTTAATTAAGTATACACTGCATGGCCAAATGTCATCCAACATCTCCTCAGAAATTAAGGACATTTATAGGGTCCTCTATCTCTCTTACTTGCAATAGCAGCCTCTATTTAGCTGGGGTACTGCTGTGAAAATCTGATGCCATTCCTTCAGTGAGGTATGGTACTGATGTTAGTCCTGGATCATAAACTCTGCTCTGGCATTAAGCAGGGGGAACTTAGGCTGTTGTGTGTCTGCTCCAAACATCCCATTTCATTTGATACTTCTATTATGAGGAACACAGGTGTTCAGATGCAGGCACACAATAGAAATTGACCCTCTGGAGCAGTGATGGCACTCCAACAAATAGTACCAGCATCAGAATTAAATCAGTAGTATATCAGTAACCCTAATCCATCAAAATGTTATAGCACTGTTGTAGCATTCAGTTTAAAGTCTTTTCAGAAGAGTAGAGGCTGTTATTGATGTAGATAAGGAGATGTGTTGGATGGTACACTATATTGCCAAAACTTTTCACTCACCAATCCAAATCGTCGAATTCAAATGTTCCAGTCACTTCCATGGCCACAGGTGTATAATATCAAACACCTAGGCATGCAGGTTGCTTTTACATAAGGTGTGTATCTGCACACCTGTGAATATACAGTGTGCTTCTGCACCACTCAAGCTATGACAGTGTCAGTGGGCTATACAGTCTGTCTGTCTGGAGTTGTTTGTAGTGAATTGGTTCATTACCCAAAAGGCTTTAACTCACAATGCATGTCATTTAGGAGGTAAATAAGGTTTGAGACCTATATCACAACTAGGTGTTTGTTTGCACAATGAATAGGAAATCCTTACCCGAATGTTTTTCTTAAGTAGATTAACAAGTGAAAAGAGAGCAGTGAGCTTTAGCTCTGGTTGCTGTGGTGATGAAATGGTTAATGGTGTAAGTTCTGTGAGTAATTTGCGCACCAGCATATGTACATGATTGACAGATTTGCTAGGCATTCTCAGCCTGTTGGAGAAATCCTCTGTTGCCAATATGTCCCATGCTGGCTGTGGGGGGTTTGGAAAATGTAAGAGGGGAGATCAACCGAGAAGGAAGTTTTGGAGCAGTTTTATACTCTTCAGGTTGGAGATTTGGGCTACTGGTGGGCAAAATTATATCGTTCATGATAATACCGGTATGTTTTTTAATTGCATAAGACTTTTGCCATATCGCGATACTGTGACGCAAGCGTGAGCTTCTGACGTAGGCGAGTGAATGTGACTTCAGCGCAAGCTAAAGCTGGGGGATATACCAATACATTCCATGGTATTTTTATTTATTTATTTATTTATTTTTATACACCATATTGAAAATTCATTCATTCATTCATTATCTGTAAGTGATTATCCAATTCAGGGTCGCGGTGGGTCCAGAGCCTACCTGGAATCATTGGGCGCAAGGCGGGAATACACCCTGGAGGGGGCACCAGTCCTTCACAGGGCAACACACACAGTCACACATTCACAACTACTGACACTTTGGAGTCGCCAATCCACCTACCAACGTGTGGTTTTGGACCGTGGGAGGAAACCGGAGCACCCGGAGGAAACCCACGCGGACACAGGGAGAAAACACCACACTCCTCACAGACAGTCACCCGGAGCGGGAATCGAACCCACAACCTCCAGGTCCCTGGAGCTGTGTGACTGCGACACTACCTGCTGCGCCATAATTATATCCACCTGCGTATGCGCATACACACACGTTTGCACGCACAAACAGACACACACACACACACACACACACACACACCATGCTGTCCTGCCATTGATCGTATATACTGCTGAAGCATTTCTCAGCACATTAATGTCGTACACTCAGGTCTACCTCTCTGATAACTGTAAGTAAGTCAACAAACGACAAAAATGAAACCAGTGGCGAAGGTTTAATTCCTGAAAAGAGTGCTGTTAGCAGCGGCTTGGATGCAGGCAGTTTGCTTCCTAATGCGAGTTTACTCGAAGTGTGCACTGTGTAACAGTACGATTTAGGAAAATCTAAGTATCAGATTGGGACAGTATCGGAAGATACTCAATGTTTAAATGCTCGTATTGGGATCAGGGAAAAGTACTTATCAGTCATTAGAAGCTTTATCTTGTTCATATGTTGCATTTGTTCAGTTGTCCAATGTCCAAACTTTTGATTGTAGAGAATATGTTCTGATTTTGTGCTGCGTTTTACGAATATATCAGACACTTCAGAGTTGTCCAGAGTCCCTACCATCACAGCCATGGACCCGTATTTATGTGAGAGCTCAAAGACAAGGATAAAACAACAGAGCGAAACATATAATAAGTATAAAAAAATATAATAAACAGAAGAAAAAGAACCAAGTAGAAATGGCTAATGGCTTCTGCTCCTAGTTCCTCATTGCTGGGTGCCTTGGTTTTGGAGTGAACAGAGGCTTGTTCCGATTTAAATGATTGGGTAGTTGGAATTTTTAATCAAAGTCAAATTAGACATTTCCCTTTTTCCATTTTCCCATCTCAAAATGAAAATTTACACCAACCCAAAAGCAGTTTTGACTCCTAAAAATATCTCACGGTCTCTGTCTTGAGTATCAACATTTCCATTTGCATTGCTACAACTGCCTGCTGACTGATTAATGGGAAACTGAGTGAAAATGAGAGTGTATTAGTGGTACATGCTCTAGAAGGTCCATTCCTCATGCGTTTCATGTTACTGTTGGGAAAAAACCCAGACCTTTCTGTGCAGGATTATCATTTTAAACCGTATCACATTTTGTCACAAGCATCTGAACCTCCCGTTTTATGGGCTGCAGAAGACAATATCAGCCAGTCAAGTGATGATATCAGTCTGGTTAATGCTGTCTTCAGTTTTCACCACCTTCTCATTATTATTGGTTACTGCTGGTTATGGTCTTATTAATTTTCTAATAACATTTTATGATTCTGTAACTGAGCCTGGTTCAAATCCCAAAGCCTCAGAAAGGGGTGTATTGTTCCAGAAGTTCATTGAAAGAATCCTATACTTGAGAAATGTGTTCAAAACCTGAGCTTGGCTGCTTAAGCCGTATTATCTTCTATCTGTAGTAGTTTGAGGACAATTTAAGGAACAGATTGGTGAAACAGAATCATGTAACCTACAAATAATGGAAGCTTGTGTTAACAATTAGCATTGTGTTGGCTACAATTGGGCTCATAGCTCAAGTGTAAAACTAAAGCAGATTCAGCCCACAAGTCTTGTCTGATTACTTGTCTTTGAGTTCTGAGGATCGTAGTATAGAGGTAGTGTAGTACCTGGAGGTTGTGGGTGACTGTCTGTGAGGAGTGTGGTGTGTTCTCCCTGTGCCAGTGTAGGTTTCCTCTGGGTGCTCCGGATTGGCGACTCAAAAGTGTCTTGTGTGTTGCCCTGTGAAGGACTAGCGCCTCCTCCAGGGTGTGTTCCTGTCTTGCGTTCAATAATTCCATGTAGGCTCCAGACCCACCATGACCCTGAACTTGATAAGTGGTTACAGACAATGAATGAATGAATGAATTGTGTATGTACAGTTAAAAATAAACCATAAAAGAAATGGCTGGCCCCAGCTCGTCCATACCGAGGCTTTCCTTGCTCTCGTGGTGATTGGTCCTGTGAACGTGATTGCCATGTTATGAAGGGGAACGTTAGAGACTTTAACAGAAAGCATGTTCTTAAGGCAGAGTTCAGGATTGGGAGGCTGGATACAGATCACACTTGACCTGTTGTGTCAGGGAACTGTTTGAACTTTTCTTATTAATCAACTACAGCATGGTCTGGATTTACATCCTGTATGTGTTTCATGGCCTTTGCAGTTGTTCTTGTGGCTAGTGGGCATTAAATGGACATTAAGACTGATTAAATGTGACTCTTTCCCAAAAAATGAATGCAAGTGAGTGTGTGTGTGTGTGGGTGTGTGTGTGTGTGAGAAAAGTACAGCAGTGGATTCAGGAACAGAACATTTTGTTTCTTTCTTGGTTAAAAGAGCTTTTGATATCCCACACAATGTGTCATGAGAGTTTTGAAGTGTATGAGTTTTGTAAGTTTTGAAGTGTCATTTCTGTTTAAGTTTACAGGATCTGGAGCAGTGAGTAAACACACACACACACATGCGCGGGCGCACACACAAAGAATGCAGAAGTACCTTCTCATTAACATTCATCACACCTCTCTCTCTGTGCTGTTTTGGAAATTTCCATAGAACAATCCTGGGGGCTGTTCCACACAGAACGATTTACGAGTTAGCCAGATATCTTAAGACCAAAGTTGAGGATTGTCAAAGAGGAACGTAGCTCAGCTTTTTGCCTTTTGTGGACAGGCTTGACCCTGGGCTTAAGTTATCTAGCAAACTAAGAAATTCTGTTGTGTAGAATGCTCCCCTGCTCCTTTATTCATTCTCTCTCTCTCTGTGTAAATGATCGTGTACAGAGAGAGAAGAGAGAAAGTAAGTAGGAGGTGGGTGTGTGTTTCCCCCTTTGACCATCACTCACACACTGACCCTTTGCTTGAATGCTCTGCGCTTCTCAGGACGGACTGACGCTAGTCTAGAATGTTTCTGCTACAGCTGCCAGTAAAAATGGTAGAGTGCTGAATCAGCATTATGATTTAATCATTAACCTCAGCATGGAACCGAATGTCTTTTCTGCCTCACTGATGGAGGCTTGGGTTTATTTATGCATTGGTTTGAGTAGTGTGTTTTATTTTTGAGGGAAGATTTATTTATATAAACCCTTTTTGTAAATGTCCAGTTGCTCGGTCACTGTGCCCCATGTGTTTCTTTTCATTTGATTTATCCAACGTCCAATGTTGAATGCTTTTGGTAGTAAATAAAATTTACTGCTGTTACAGCCAGCTTCTAAGGTCTTGGTTAAAGATTTGCTTTTCTTTTTTTTTTAAACAAGATTGTGTTTAGTTCTGCAATATCAGGGGATGAGTGACTGATTTTGTCCCCCAGGGGTTTGAAGCTGAAACTCATAACTAAACTCTGTGAACCACAGCAATGGCAGCAGTAACTAGGTACAAACACAAGTGTTTGTGTTCACAGCTACTGCATAGAAGGGAAATATAATATTAACTTATATGTTTGTAAACATAACTAGGATTTTATGTTTTTAGGACAATTTTCCTGGTTCATTCATCGCAAAATATGTGTCAAAAATTACTGTTCGGTGAACAGCATCTGTTTTACAAGTCAATGTTAGATTCTCCTTTTATTTGTCTATTTCCATTTTTCACTCGGTGCATGTTGACAACTACACCTCCGTTTTGCCCTAGTGGACGGATAGACAAAAACACCTGGGGAAATTTTCAGATAGGAGAACCTGGAGGTTGCAGGTTCAATTCCCACTCCGGGTGACTGACTGTGAGGAGTGTGGTGTGTTCTCTCTGTGTCTGTGTGGGTTTCCTCCGGGTGAATCCGGTTTCCTCCCACAGTCCAAAAACACACGTTGGTAGGTGGATTGGCGACTCCAACGTGTCCGTAGGTGAATGTGTGTGTGAGTGTGTGTGTGTGTTGCCCTGTGAAGGACTGGCGCCCCCTCCAGGGTGTATTCCCGCCTTGCGCCCAATGATTCCAGGTAGGCTCTGGACCCACCGCGACCCTGAATTGGATAAGCTGTTACAGATAATGAATGAATGACTATTCTGGTGGTCTGCCAGGATTTCCCTTCATTATTTAGGTGGATTGTCATATAATCTCATCGGAAATACATCTTGAAAAATGTTAATTGTATTATTTTTTCTGGAAATTTAAAAATGAAGGATGGTACCTTTTTTTTCTGCATACATTTGAGAAGTTTAATTTTAGTTTTTTACATTTATTGTAATTTCTTTCTCAGAAATGGCCCACAATCCCTTGTGTCTTAACTTGCATCAGCATGGTGAGACAAGGCGTTGGGCCTGATGTGATTTGGTCATGTTTCCGAGATTAAAAAGCTCAGTTCAGCTTCGGATGACAATCTCATTTAATGTTTATTGAACTGTGTATTGAATGTTGGATTTAACTGTTTACTGAATGGTGTAGTGGTCTTGAGTTTGGTTTACTTTTCTCTTTAGCAGGTGCAGCGATGTGAAGGAGTGAATAACCAAAGCTACGTGTGTGAGTCAGGGCACTGCTGTGGAGAGTCTCAGTGCTGCAGCTATTACTATGAACTGTGGTGTGAGTAACTCAGTACACTGCAAAATTATGGCGTTACTGCTTAATGTCTGTTTGTCTGTCTAATGGCTTTCTCGTCATCTTCAGAGACAAACTCAACTGACTGTCCAATGAGTCAGATTCTCAATTAATAGTTGATATGGTACTTGTACTATCTATGAAAACTGTCCTGCACTGCTGCTGATGCAATGTCCCTGGACAGCCCAGCAAGCTTAGACAAACAAAGCCAAATAACGAAGTGAAAGCTCTAATACTGGACATGCAGATTAGATTGTTAGCATCTCTGCTGCTATATTTTTGCTGACGTCGTCTTGTTTTTTTATCAGGGTTTTGGCTGGTTTGGGCCATCATCTTCATCCTGAGCTGCTGCTGTGTCTGTCACCACCGTCGCACCAAGCACAGACTACAGCAGCAGCAGCGGCAGCACGAGATCAACCTCATTGCCTACAGAGAGGCTCACAACTACACCTCACCTCCTTTCTACTTCCGTAAGAACCCCTCCTTTTGATGTCACACAGGAAAAATAGCCAGCGTAAAATTGCATAATTCTGTTAACCCCGTTCCCCAAGAGAGACTCTCAGCTGTTCCTGTCTTACATAATCCAGTTAAACTGAGAAGACACAGCATAGAATAACCCAGGGCTTTGCAATATTAAGCTGGTGTAAATTTTTTTGAGATGCAGTTATTTCAAGGGATAAAAACGAAAACATGATGTAGCTTAATATTAATTGTTTGTCATGTGTTGCTCAGGTGTGTGACAAGAAACGTGAAAGTGTAAAATATTTTATTCCAGTATGAAATTCATGAAAAAATATTATGTATTTGTTATTTAGAAATGAAAACAAACTGTTGATAGACTGCAAATTAAATATACAGGGGTTAGACAATGAAACTGAAACACCTGTCATTTTAGTGTGGGAGGTTTCATGGCTAAATTGGAGCAGCCTGGTGCCCAATCTTCATTAACTGCACATTGCACCAGTAAGACCATGTGCATCCAATGGTTCAAACATCGTATTCTGAAGGCGGTGCCGTGTATCAGGACGACAATGCACCAATACAAACAGCAAGACTGGTGAAAGATTGGTTTGATGAACATGAAAGTGAAGTTGAACATCTCCCATGGCCTGCACAGTCACCAGATCTAAATATTATTGAGCCACTTTGGGGTGTTTTGGAGGAGCGAGTCAGGAAACGTTTTCCTCCACCAGCATCACGTAGTGACTTGGCCACTATCCTGCAAGAAGAATGGCTTAAAATCCCTCTGACCACTGTGCAGGACTTGTATATGTCATTCCCAAGACGAACTGACGCTGTACTTGCCGCAAAAGGAGGCCCTACACCAAACTAATAAATTATTGTGGTCTAAAACCAGGTGTTTCAGTTTCATTGTCCAACCCCTGTACATGTACAATTTAATTGTTAATTGTAATTATATATCAATCTCTGAATACTATAATACATTTTGAGAAAAAAAAACAATAATTCGGAGTAAAACATTAGTTAGTCAACTACAAGCAGGACAGAACAGCTACAACTGTACTACAAATTTCTTTTTCTTTTATTCGTTACCTTGGATGCCAGCTCTTTGTGAGAACAAGATGTAGCCCCACAGTAGAAACATTTAGTTACATTTGTGCTGTTCAGTCATTTCACAACATTAGCTTTGGCACATTCTCTGGGGTATCAGGTCAGTTGTGATGCACACTTCTGTGGGAGACTTTGACACGATGGCCTGGAACATTTACACACAAAACCAAAATACATTGAGAGCTTCTAAACCCGTCACAGGCAACACCTGATCACTGTCATTGCATTCATGTCTCAATTATGTAACAGGGATTACATGCCCCAGTTTACAGAGTCCACTGGACATGATTTGCATCAGTGTTACAACACTTAAACGTCAGGTCTCTGACAGTAAGCAGCTGAACTTTGAAAGGGTCTAAAGGGGTTGGTTTATACAATACCAGGTCTACGACAATGTACAGTAGATAATCCATGTGGTCTCAGCTCAGTCTCTGAATGTAAATCCTCTGCTGTGCTGTCATGTGACATTGAAGGAATTTTTTTTTTATTGAACAGACCTCACTCTGAAAAGGAAGTCAGAACCCCAATGACCAGCCAAGCCCCTCTTTCGCTGATCACTATGGATGTTTGTTTTCAGATTGATCGGCCCACTCCGAACGTCCTGTGACCCCGTGGGCTCCCACTTGTTTTCACTGGCACAGCATCAGGAAAAAAAATAATGAAACCCAAACTTAAAGAAAAATAAACAGGGCAACTCGAGCCTCTGTAAATGTTTATGATGAGGGTGGTTTATTTCTTGCTGCCTGCTCTTCCTTAGACATGTTGCACAAACCTTGGACATTCACCGTCTGTGTTTGTTCTGTTTTTCTGATTTTAGTCTAAAAACTACTTATGTTAATTGTATAGACGTGTTGTAGCTGCTCCTGGTTTAAATTTGTTTTGAAATACAGTGGAACCTCTACCTACGAACTTTATCCGTTCCGTGACCCGGTTCGTAAGTAAAAAAGTTTGTTTCTTGAGTCAATTTTCCCCATTTAAAATAACGGAAAAGCAATTAATGCATTCCAGCCCCCACCCCGAAAGATACCCTTTTTGCACTGATATATGTTTACAACACTCTCAAATTAGTAAAAAAAAATACATGTAGCGTTACTAAAAAAGTTTTAAGTGGTTACATATCGCTACTTTGAAGACGTGACGACTGGCTGGAGGAGTAACACAGGCACTGGCTGTATGACGGGAGGTGGGGGGTGGGTGGAATAACGGAGAGCAGGCGGGTGAATGTGGGGAGACGAAGCGTAGATACGGCTTAACTTAGCATGAATTTCGATGTCTGCTATTTACACTAATGCTAAATTGCTAAAGCTACAATTTGCTAATCTTAAAAGCTCACTCAAGTCTGGGCGCTGGGAGTCCTGCCTACTGGGGCCAGTGGCCATTTCCAGCCGCCGGCTCGGCGGAGGCTCGGGTTCGTTTCTAGAGTCATGGTTCGTTGGTGGAGGCAAAAAATATTCAAATACCCGGTTCGTATCTTGGAAAGTTCGTTAGTAGAGGCGTTCGTTAGTAGAGGTTCCACTGTATTGGTTTTGTGTTGTACAAATTTATTATGCAATTACATAATAAATTATGCCGTTATTTATATAATGACTTACACTTACAAATAGTTTACATAATGTACTGTCAGGTTATTTATTGATTAATTGGTTGTCTCAATGTCAACAAATTACAAAGCATATTTTTCCTGCCCCCAAAACAAGTAACTTGTGGCTTTGAAAAACCCTTGATATTATTGGTCTGAGGAAACAGATATTTCTGTGTTCCAGTTCACATGGGCACACTGCGCTTGTCAACGTTTTATTTTGTTTGTAGTTTTCACATTATGTTTTTTCTTTTTTATTAAATTCTCTTCTCTTGAACACATATGTAGCATAATTTTGATGATACTGAATTAGCATTTTCAACAGAATTTTTCTTTCATGAGCGTTGTGTGAAATAACCTATTAAAGGTTATTAATAAACCTTGCGTGTTTATTAATGAGTAATGAGTGTTGACTATGGCTCCTTTTTGTTTTTTCAGGATTTCTACCAAACTATCTTCTCCCTGAGTACGAAGAGGTGATGCATCGTCCCGCTACCCCACCTCCTCCTTACAGTGCCTTAAACACTGGATCCACAGCTTGTACCTCCGCCGACCAACAGGAGGTGCACTGCCCGCCCAGACAAGCTGCTCCAGCACCTCCTGTTTCAGAGACGCTGTGCTCTAGAGGTAACACAGAGGAGTTCAGCACCTCCAGAATGGGAGATTACCACCATAAAGTTGACAGAAATGTCCAGACTCTAGAAGAGACATCTGGTGGGGAGAAGCAGGACATGGGCAGTAAGGGTCAGCAGAAGGAGAGTGAGGAGAAGGAGAGGAGCGTGGGCAGACGCCGCCGCTTCACAGGTGACTCTGGGATCGAGGTGTGTGTTTGTGGGAGGGGCCAAAGTTTCAAAGAGATGGAAGGCCTTTTGAGTGAGGAAGGCCAAGAGGAGCTAGTGGAATGTTGTGAGGGGTGTGGCCTCCATTCCTATGGAGATGAGGAGCAAGGGGCTGAGCCTGGAGCATCACCTCCACCCCAGCTTCAACCTGTGTGCCTGTATTTAAATACCATTAATGAACAGGATTGTCCTCACCATGGAGAAACCCAAAGCAGAGGGTGAGGATGCCAAATGTGGAGGAAATGAAGAATTGATAAAGACTTGCTAGAAAGAAGAACTTGCTGGTGAGAAGGACCTTTTTTTTTGAGAAGAAAAGCTGGACAAAAGACCTTTCTAGAGAGAAGACTTCTTAGACAAAGTGAAAGAAAGAAGACTTGCTGGATAGAAGAACTTGGTAGACACTTGCACAAACCAGGCTTTGTCCACGCTCTCTTCATCAGTGTATCAGCATACAGTCAGACTTCAGTTATATTTTTTTTATAACAGATTGGTCTGAATCCATATATCCTCAGCAGTCTTACAACGTCAAAGTGTAACCTGAGACATGCAGATCTCTGTCTGTACTTTTGATTTCTCTCTTAGATTTTCTGATACCTAGTGGCAACATTGGCTGTTGAAATCACCAAAAATGGACTGTGACCGAGTTATGCAGGAGAGATCACAAGCGGTATTGTTTATACCAAGGTGTTTATGCACATGCTATTTTTAATGTGCCTTGCTTACAGTGTATACAGTGAATCATAAATGTAAGATGTAATATAGATGATCTGTCATTTAAGCACAATATAACCAGCATTACTATGGCTATCTGCACAGGCGGTTCCAGTGTTATAGATCATACACTGATTTTGCTCAAGCTAAATCTATATTAGGGCTAGTTTATGTACATCAGGCACAGTTTGTAGCACAGTGATGACAATGATGCCTTTAAGCCAAAAAGACTTATCTTTCTAAATGTTGTTTGACCTTATCTCCATCTGCAGCACCTTTCCACTGGCTGTAATTTTAAATTTGTCTTTTTGTCTTAAGGCCAACTCCCCCACCCCCCGGTCTTAAGGTCCACGGTTACCTGCAGAGATTAGACTGAAACACACTGAAGTAACCCTTAATCAAAGTGAAGAACCACACTTTACGTCAGTGTTCACCAGCCTTCCTCCTTGAGATTGTTCTGGAAGAGTTTAGTTCTGCACTGACTACACAGCAACTAATGGTCCACTACCCCATTCCCAACACTAAAGCATCTGACCCAGCCAATCAAGGGCTTCTGAAGAAGTTATCGTAGCAGAAATGACATTGTATTTGGAACTTGACTCATCATGAAGATAATCTCCAGGACCAGTGCTCTAGAAAAAGTAGCAGATATTAAAGTGCCTTGACAGATGCTAGCTTGTGCTACCTGTTTTGCACATTCAAATTCTTTAAGTACACACACATACTATATACACACACCAAACATATTTGCCTATAAATGTATTAAAGTGCTCCAGCTTCTGTCCCTTTTGAACGACCTCACATAGAAACAATGTTCTAAATTGTGAGTTACACAGTATGTCCAAATTATCCACATACCCTATTCTAACAAGTGATTTGAGCTCCTTCGAATGGGAATACTATTTTCCAATTCAAAAATATTCTTAAAAAAAAGAAAAACAAAAAACTCCATCCAACCCCTTTGGATGTTGCTGTTGGATGAACAGATGACTACACACTTTTTGATATAACATGAGTATTTCAGACGTTCAAATCTACTGTCTGAATGCATAGCAAGTAAATTATTTTAAAATGTTGCCCTTTTTCATGAATGCTCATGACTCTAAAAGATTAATCTTTGAGGATCACTGTGTGATTCGTTTGGAACCAAGAACACTTGGCTACACAGATAAGGATATATATGCATTTAAATATCTGCCTTTTGATTGATCTTTGGTAGCATCTCAACTAACACTAACAGGCCAAAACGTTCGACTTGTGGTCCATACCCGTTTGTGTACTTTGGAGATTCTAAAGCCTTATTTCTTTACATTGTTCTAGAAAGTTATCCTCTATTCACACTGTTCAAGAATATTATTCTTTGTTCTCATTGTTCTTATATGTTTCCCTCATTCACGATGTTCTAGAATGGTGTCCTCTATTCACAATCTTTTGTGATGTTTCCCCTCATTGACACACTGGTCTAGAATGTTATCCTTTTCATACCGTTATAGAATGCTATCAAATATTCACGTTGTTCTAGAATGTTATCAATTCTCCTCACTGTTCTGTGATATTTTTCTAAAGTCACGGTTTTAAAATTGTTGGCACAATTATCCATTGTGTTTATTCCCACTGTTCTGGAAAGCTTTCCTCCATTTACCCTGTTCTAAATGTTTTCCCATTATTCCCCCTCTTCTAGAATCTTCTTTGCACGGTCAGTGTTCTAAATTTGTATCCCTATTGTCACCGTTCTTAAAGGGTTTCTTTCATTCAGACTCTACAGAAACTCTCAAGTTCACCTGATATTACACTGGTAAACACACCAGTGAACTCACTCGAGTTTGAGTTGAAAGCCTAAATTTGCTGGTGGCCTTTTACAAATTTCTAACTCCCCACTCATGCAAGAAGGCACAACATAATGTTTATATAACAATATCAAATAAATTATGGACAAAAACCAATAACGTGTGATGTGTGTGTGTTTTTTTCCTTTGTGATAATTCATTTGAAAACATTTTCAGACTCTAAAATGACATTTATATGTTTGATTTTATTTGTGGAACATTAGACATGCATTAAACTAGTTGAACCAACAAGCTAGACCGTGGTTTAACTACAGCCTCTTAACAAAATTGGTCAAACTGATAAAAGAATGAAACTACAAGCCCGTGTGAGCGTGGAGACTGTTGAACCTTATCCTGTAGTTGTGCAACATGAAGAATGGTTGGACGCTGATATGACCTAAAGATACAGCCAACGACCATAAAGCGGCGCAGAGAACAGTTCAACGGGTTAAATCTGCCCGACATGGCTGACACGACAACGCCCAGGTATGTTGAGCTACTTTGAGTTTATAATCACTAAAACTGGACATAGGATACTTGAGGAGTTTTAACCTGTTGCTAATGATCCCGACTGCTTTGAGTTACCTGTAAACCTGGTCTCCTCACTTTCTTCAGAAATGCTGTAATCGTTTCTAACCCGGGCACCTTTTCCTTTAGCAGAAAGGAGGTCGGGGCAGAAACTCACGACCACGTTAAGGTGAGTGAGAGTTCTGATACGGAACCAGAAGTGTAATAAAAAACCCTCTAGAGGCGACGTGGAACAAAACCTACAAGCTTTCTGATCAAACATTAATGTTAAACACACAACTGTTTTCGGTTGACAGTTACTCAGCTAGCAAAACTGTATCGACTCACACTCGGGTTGAATCAGCCACACCGGAACAAAAACACTCGGCTCGATGACGGCACGGTGAATCGGCGTGGTCTCGGTCGCGGACCGATATTTCTCTCCCGAGTCTGGGAAACTCCCGGCCCAGGTTCGGTACTGCGGTAAACTTGGTTTCATAGTCGACTTTCGTTTGACATTCGGAATTCCACTTTTTTTTCGCCAGTTACCAAACGTATATTCACCGGTACAGCTGCAGCTTCCTGATGTAACGGGGAATAAAATGACATACATCCTCTTTATTTAATAAATAGTGTTGAGATTAAGCCAGAAACGCAGTCGATTATCGTTGTTTTGGCCCCTGTGCCTAGCTTCAGCGTTAGGGACCGTCGCACAGTTCCCAGAATAAACGCATAGCGTTTAATGTTACTGTCCATATATTAATCTATTTCCTAATTGTATCTAATGATGTCACATCAACTTACATGTACACAATTTTATTCATTACATATCACTACTAAGGCTAATTGTGGTGAAAAATTGTGTGTGTGTTTTAATGATTACTCTCAAGTTACAGGACCAAATGATATCAAAACAACTGAACTTTTCACAAAAAATAAGCCTTGTAATGTGTGAAGAATAAATATTTGTATTGTTCTGTGTTGGTTTGGCCTCATTAAGTCTAATGACATGAGATATTAATAGATTTATATGGTTATTTTATTCATTCATTCATTCATTCATCCATTCATTATCTGTAAGTGCTTATCCAGTTCAGGGTTGCGGTGAGTCCAGAGCCTACCTGGAATCATTGTGCGCAAGGTGGGATTACACCCTCGAGGGGGTGCCAGTCCTACACAGGGCAACACACACTCACACCTACGGACACTTTTGAGTCGCCAATCCACCTACCAACGTGTGTTTTTTGGACTGTGGGAGGAAACCGGAGCACCCAGAGGAAACCCACACAGACACAGGGAGAACACACCAACTCCTCACAGAATAAATATATGTACTTTTTGAAGTTGTTTTGATATCATTTGGTCTCATAACTTGAAAGTTTAATAGATTTATTTGGTTTTTGAATTCATTAAACACACACAATTTTTCAACAAAATTAGTTTTAGTATGTAAGGAATAAAATGGTGTACATTTGTAAGTTGATGTGACATTATTAGGTACAATATGAAAAGATTAATATTTGGATAATAACATTAAACGCTATACGTTTATTCTGAGAATTGTGCGACGGTCCCTAACGCTGGAGCTGGGCGCAGGGGCAAAAACAGCGATAATCGGCTGCGTTTCTGGCTTAATCTCAGCAAGTACAGTTTAGTAAATACAGGCGATAGATGTCATTTTTTGGCTTCTTTTGTTACATCAGGAATCTGGAGCTGAATATGCGTTTGGTAACTGGCGAAAAAAGTGGAATTCCGAATCTCAAATCAATGTCGAATATGAAACCAACTTTACCACAGTAAACTAGACCGAGTGTTGTGGCTGAGGCGCGGTTCAAATGACTCAGCACATTTTAAAATCTACAATTATAATATAATTAAAAATTTCCCTAATCAAATCTACAAATATGTACACTTGAGACATATCTGACAGTGTAAATAGTTTTTACAGCCCAATTCAATGCAATGATATAGTAACTGCTTTTCATACAACCTTGAAACAATGTAAACATACGGCAGTTGCAGTATATACAATCAGTAAATAAAATCAATCAATAAATAAATAGAAAATGCATATGTAACTTACATTTGAAATAGGTAGTGTCATGATTTCCTAAATCCATTTAACATTCAAATACTGCTTTTCAAAGAAACATAATTGGTTTTACACCCTAAGAACTGCCTTTTACATTCAGACTTTTCTTTAAAAATGTTTATGTACTACACTAAGGCCATATAACAAAAAAAAAAGGGTCGCAGTGGGTCCAGAGCCTACCTGGAATCATTGGGCGCAAGGCGGGAATACACCCTGGAGGGGGCGCCAGTCCTTCACAGGGCAACACAGACACACACACACATTCACTCACACACACACTCACACCTATGGACACCTTTGAGTTGCCAATCCACCTACCAATGTGTGTTTTTGGATTGTGGGAGGAAACCGGAGCACCCAGAGGAAACCCACGCGGACACAGGGAGAACACACCACACTCCTCACAGACAGTCACCCGGAGGAAACCCGCGCGGACACAGGGAGAACACACCACACTCCTCACAGACAGTCACCCGGAGGAAACCCGCGCGGACACAGGGAGAACACACCACACTCCTCACAGTCACCCGGAGGAAACCCACGCGGACACAGGGAGAACACACCACACTCCTCACAGACAGTCACCCGGAGGAAACCCACGCGGACACAGGGAGAACACACCACACTCCTCACAGACAGTCACCCTGAGGAAACCCACGCGGACACAGGGAGAACACACCACACTCCTCACAGACAGTCACCCTGAGGAAACCCACGCGGACACAGGGAGAACACACCACACTCCTCACAGTCACCCGGAGGAAACCTATGCAGACACAGGGAGAACACACCACACTCTTCACAGAGAGTCACCCGGAGCTGGAATCGAACCCACAGGCCCATCTGTCCATCAGTGTAGTGTGCTAACTGCCATGGCTATCGCCTCACCAGCCGACAGTGCCAACGTGCAGCCGGAATTGGGCCAGATGCAGGGTGCCTCTTTTATGCCGAGCCTGAGTCAGAATCGGCCCAGATCTATCTTGCTAGCTGGGTAGTGGCATTAGGCTTATGTACAGTCTAATTGCAATTAATTACACATATGTAAAACCATTTTACTGAAAATTCATTGCCTACACCCACATATCTTTTAAGATCACACAGTTTACCATAGTAATGAAAAGCTTCTGTTGAATCACATTGGAAGTCGTTATGCTATGTTCTAATGTTTAGATTCACATGCTTTTTTTTATTGTGCTTCAAGTTCATTTAATCTACCTCTGTCAAATTGTTCTACTCTATCGTAAGTTTAAAAATATATACAGTAGAAAAGGTGGCTGTTAGTTGTGAAACATCAAAATGAAAATACTAAGAAATTAACTTTACACATACATACTCTGAATGTCACTTAAAAGAAATCCCATACACTCACACACTGCAGTGCTGAAATTCAACATTGTTTAGTACATTCATTATATGCAGAACATTTTAGGTGCCCCTTAATTATAATTCTTCCATGTTCTGATATGTCACTTTGAACTTGTGTTTAAGGATTATTATGGGAAAGTACTCAAGAAGACCTCAGATCTGAAGAGCAATGCCTGTGTTCCTTGTGATAGGCCCACACCCCCCTACATCAAAGAAGCTCTGGGTGAAATTCACCCCGACGTCACAGCAAGGTAACGTTTTGTCTACACTGATGTATAATTATATAGTAGTTCCAAAAGACAGTTTTCCAAGATGAATTAATGTGAATATGTAAGATTTGCACATACCTTGTTGGTCGCACCATCACAACACACATCACAGGCACCCTCTCAGTGTCACTGCAGTGCTGAGAATGATCCACCACCAAAAATAATAGCAGACGCCTATATTTACTTTGGTGACACAGGTGTTCACTTGTACAACTCAGCTTTTACTGTACAATCTCCTTAAAACAATAATTGTTAATGTAATGGGATATTCTGTCTGGAACGCTGCTCATGAGCCTAAGGTGATGATGCACAATTCAACCTCAGGTACTTTGGCTGTGGGCTGGTGGTTCCTGAGTGTGTGGAAGGCTGCAGGTTGCTTGATCTGGGGTGTGGCAGCGGCAGGGACTGCTACATGCTCAGCAAGCTGGTGGGGGAGAATGGCCATGTCACTGGAGTGGATATGACAGAAAATCAGGTGGGTCTGGTTAATAACGTCAACTATGAGATTATGGTTACGGATAGTGATATAGTTATAATTCACCATGTAGATAATTACTGGAAAACATTATGACGTCAGCACACTTTTTAGCTATTGGTTTTACAGCGCCCTCTGGTGGAACTTAGGCTTCAGATAGGTTTTGTTCTGAGGCCCTTAAATATGTGAATGCAGAAATGTGTATCTTTAAAATTTGACACATGGGTTTATATACATCAGTGATTAGTAACTGTTGTGTCTCTGGAACACTCAAAGTGACAGAATTACAGACTTTAAACATAAAATAGCACCTTGGTTAAACTAAAAAGTGCATCCAAAACAAAAAATATAGAGCTGCGTGTTAGAAAACAACATAATTCTTTATAAGAAAAATAAGTTTAATAACACAATCATATTAAAGAACAGTTTTTAACACAGTTATAAAGAATATTTATTAGCTCCACCTCCAGTGATTTCAAGACATTTAGAAATATTTGCCTTTAATTATCATAAAAATAATAAAATTGGAAGGTTTATTTTATTCATTCTGTTATTATCCAGCTGTCATATAAGTCAGACCCTGTCTTTGAGCTTGACTAATCAGAGGCATCTGTCTTACAGCTGGAGGTCGCTAGGAAGTACATAGATTATCACATGCAGAGGTTTGGCTACAAGAAGCCGAATGTGAACTTTGTTCATGGGTTCATTGAGGCCTTGAGTGAAGCCGGATTGGAAGAGGAGTCTTATGATATAGTAATGTAAGGCTTTTAAAAACACATCTTTATTTATGTACACACATAGGAAGTTAAACAATAAATATTTTTACAGCTACAGATGGTCTGCTGGAGGGCGTGCCACATGATTTCTTAAGCCCCTTTCACACATGTCTTGTAACTCCGAACTTTCTGGACTTCACCCGGAGGAGCTGTGTGTGTGAACACAAATATCTGTAACAGATTTACTGACGTTATCCGGACACCTGGGTGATGTCCGAATGAGCCCATGTGTGAATAGAGCTGGTCATGTTCCAGAGAGGCCCTTGCCTACACCACATGGAACATTTCCAACTGTGAGAACTCGAGTGACATGGAAAATCTCCAGCTGTATTCTACATGGGTGAAAGGGCTACTCTAGAAAATATCTGGATCTAATTCTCCTGACTTTTTCCAGTGCATTTGGGAAAACCGAATCAGTCACTAAAACATTTTATGTCAAAATATAGAGGCGGATATTTTATTTCCTATGTTTTCTAGTCAATATACCACAAGGTTTAAACACCACAGCTCTCCCTGTCTAAACAGCTCTGTTCAGTATGACGGGTTTAAATGCCTGTTCCTTTTAAATGAGAATGAGCCAGAGCTCAGTTCGGTGTGAGAGCCACTTTCAGCTAAGATCCCTTTCTGCTCCGTTCACGTTTTGTACTCTCACTGTGTGTTTTTATTTACTTCACAGTTTATGTTTTGGTAGAGGCAGATACAGATCCAAGCCAAGAACCGTAGAACTTGGATTTATTGGAGTGTAATATTTTGTACCAGTGTTTCTGATCATGTAGAGACACTTTTTTTTCTCCTGACAGATCCAACTGTGTACTGAACCTTTCCCCAGACAAGACCAGTGTTCTGAGAGAGACCTACAATGTGCTGAAGGTATTTTGTGTTCCATACATGAAAAGCTGTAGTCTTTGTAAACATTGCTATGTACCATAAGCCTCCTTCATATTCAGCCAGCCCCAGACTGACATTGTTTTCCTGAGACTTTAACGCTTGTGTAACATTTTTGTAAGAATAGGATTGTTTGGCAGGTCAGGGTGAAATGGTTAAATGTGTTTGACTGTTTTCAGGATGGAGGGGAACTGTACTTTAGTGATGTTTATAGCAGTTCCAGGATTTCAGAATCGCTCAGAAGCAACAAAGTATTGTGGGGTAAGAGAATAACCAATGAAGTATTAAATCCCATCTAACATATTAATAAAATGTTTATTGTACACTGTAGGGAGTATGTTCCAATCATCATTTACTGGGGACTGCCCTGATCTTATTATCACAAACTATTATCCATCCATCCATCCATCCATCCATTATCTGTAAGCGTTTATCCAATTCAGGGTCACGGTGGGTCCAGAGCCAACCTGGAATCATTGGGCGCAAGGGGAATACACCCTGGAGGGGGCGCCAGTCCTTCACAGGGCAACACAGACACACACACACATTCACTCACACCTACGGACACTTTTGAGTCGCCAATCCACCTACCAACGTCTGTTTTTGGACTGTGCGAGGAAACCAGACCACCCGGAAAAAACCCACGCAGACACAGGAAGAACACACCACACTCCTCACAGACAGTCACCCAGAGGAAACCCACGCAGACACAGGGAGAACACACCACACTCCTCACAGACAGTCACCCAGAGGAAACCCACGCAGACACAGGGAGAACACACCACTCTCCTCACAGACAGTCACCTGGAGGAAACCCACGCAGACACAGGGAGAACACACCACACTCCTCACAGACAGTCACCCGGATGAAACCCACGCAGACACAGGGAGAACACACCACACTCCTCACAGACAGTCACCCGGATGAAACCCACGTGGACACAGGGAGAACACACCACAACACATTTTATCCTGCAGCTTAACCTTCTGTTTATTCTTATAGATACTTACAGAAACATAACAGACTTGATCTCGTTACTTACTAATGCGTTACTGTAAAGATGTTTTGTAAAGAACATTTAAAAGTAAAACTTACACGAGTGTTTTGTGTGCCTCATTAAGGTGAGTGTCTGAGTGGAGCGCTGTGGTGGCAGGACTTCATAGGATTGGCTGAAGAGGTTGGATTTTGCACGCCCAGACTGGTCACTGCAAGTGTTGTTTCTGTAGGCAATGCAGAACTGGAGAAACTTTTGGGTAGGAGAGTCATTGTCACACTTTTTTTTGCTGTTGTTGTTGTATTAATAATAAACTATCATGGTTTATTTGTTTCCACCTGTGTGCAGTATTGTCCCAGATGATATTTTCTTACAATACTGTTACTGTGTTTGACTGGACATAATGCAGATTGTTTTTAGGTGACTACAAGTTTGTCTCTGCCACGTACCGCCTCTTCAAGTTACCCAAGAACTCAGAGAGGAAACCCAGTCTTGTAATTTATAATGGAAACATTACCGGCTCAGAAGAAGATCTTGAGTTTGATGCTCAGTATGCTTTTAAGGTATGTATATAAATATCTTTCCATATGCAGTCAATATTTTTGGTATGAAGAAATAGCTTTAAGATCAAGTGCAATTTAATCTTATATATATTAATTGAATAAAGCCATTGTTCAAAAGATTTACCAGAAAATACCTGGCTACAGAGTACTGCAGGGTTAATTTAGATGTGTAAAACTGAAGATCTGAAGATGGGGCAAAGATTGGTCTAATCTTATTAGATTAGATACACTACAGCAGGTAGTGTTGCAGTCACACAGCTCCAGGGACCCACTCCATGTGACTGTCTGCGAGAGGTTAGGTGTGTTCTCCCTGTGTCTGCGTGGGTTTCCTCTGGGTGCTCTGGTTTCCTCCCACGGTCCAAAAACCCGCGTTGGTAGCTCTGGGTGACTGTCTGTGAGGAGCTTGGTGTGAGGAGTCTCTTTCTGAGACTCATGATTCATATACAAGAAGCTGTCAATCATTCATTCATTATCTGTAATCACTTATCCAGTTCAGGGTTGCGTTGGGTCCAGAGCCTACCTGGAATCATTGGGCGCAAGGCAGGAATACACCCTGGAGGGGGCGCCGGTCTTTCACAGGGTGACACACACACACACACACACACTTAGGGACAGTTTTTTTTTGAGTCACCAACCAAAAATATCCAGCTGACTGTGTCCTGTGTCCACTGATGAAGAACTAGAGGATGCCTGGCACAAATTGTGCAGCAATAGATGAGGTACTATCTCTAAATTTACATCTACAAGGTGGACCAGTGGGGTAGGAGTGTCTCACAGTGGACAAGGATTGAACATGTGACCTCAGTGTTGTTTGTGGCCATCAAACATTCAATGCAACCAACATTTAGTATGAAGGCTTTTCAGAAGTGTAGAGGCTGGCGTTGAGCTCCGGAGGGCAAACTTCCTGTTTGGAACCCCCTGTGTTCTTGTGTGATTATCTGCAGGTGAATGAGGTTTTGGTGGTGGATGGAGATATGAGCAGCATCCTCAAGAACTCAAGGTTTTCTGAAGAGTTTTCTTTTCAGACTTTGGCTCCAGGAGCATGTTACACCACACCCAAGGTAGGTCTTGATCACATTCTTAGCTTAGAAATCATTTGGACTGTCAGATCACAAGGCTTTAGTGTGTCATGTTTGTGTGGTCACTAGTGTTCTCTGTGTCCTTACTGCAGCCGTCACTGAGGTTAGTACATGTAAGGCAGGCACCAATCAAAATGGGCAGATTTGTGTACAGCCAGTTGATCCACTGGGCAGAGGGAATAGTATTAGGACATGATTATGAATAAACACTTACTTATAAATTGAACTTGTCATTATCATGTATTGTGTTTTTAATCTGAATCTGATCCAATCTAGAGTCTGAGATTTAGCTCATTTAAAAAACACACTTGCAGCCAGGCACCTGTAGAGCAGATCACACAAGTCTGTCCCAAATGAGGTCATGTGATTCATGCATCTTTGAGGTCTTTTGCCCTGTAGGTCTGCATGTTTTATATGTCAACAAAATGTTTTGAGTTTGAGGGGGCTCCATTTTGGACAGGTCTGTAGTGTCATTGACACAACGCACTAAATAGCAGTTCCTAAATGTGAGTAAAAGTGTACATGAGTGAGTTACAGCCTAGTTCCTTGAGGTGATGTGCATGTAAACATGTTTCAGTCCATTAACATGAATTGGGTAAAGCAACTGTTTCTACAAAATTGATATGGTTATGTAATTCCTTTAAAAATGTTGATATTTATTTGACATTTAAATGTATTCTAGGATTTTATTTGTTTCATGATTAATTGATTGTAATTTCTGGCAATTTAATACACACACAAAAAAAAACAAGAATACAAAAGCCTCAGATTATTGAAGAAGCACTATATACAAAAAAAAACACTGTATTGAACAGTTGGTGTTGCCCTCGTCTCAGCAGTAAAAAGGATTTAATTAAAAAAATCTGATTAACAGTGGTAGTGTTATAGTTCTGCTGGATTACAGTTAAACTGTTGTAACCTGATACTGTTATGAAACTTTAATGTGTTAATTTTATTATGTTTTGGTTAGGAACCAAGTGCAATAAAAGTTCAGTGTTATTTAATCTGATCTAATTGCAATTGCTTCAAATAATATATCTGGAAGTACTTAGCAATAGCAATTTAAAAAAATATATTTCCTGAGTTCAGGGTTTACTTGAACCTTATCTAATATAATTCAGTCCAATGAAATACTGGTTCAAAAGGTCCACAGAAGATTACACTGCTGGAGGAAACAGCAACTTAAATTTTAACTGTGCAAAATGAATGCATGGAGCAAAGTTTATATGTATTAAAGATAACCACTACCAGTGTTTATTAATGAAGACGATTCTCCTTAATTCTACAATTCTACAACGCGGACACAGGGAGAACACACCACACTCCTCACAGAAAGTCACCCGGAGGAAACCCACGCGGACACAGGGAGAACACACCACACTCCTCACAGAAAGTCACCCGGAGGAAACCCACGCGGACACAGGGAGAACACACCACATTCCTCACAGACAGTCACCCAGAGAAAACCCACGCGGACACAGGGAGAACACACCACACTCCTCACAGACAGTCACCCGGAGAAAACCCACGTGGACACAGGGAGAACACACCACACTCCTCATAGACAGTCACCCGGAGGAAACCCACACGGACACAGGGAGAACACACCACACTCCTCACAGACAGTTACCCGGAGGAAACCCACGCGGACACAGGGAGAACACACCACACTCCTCACAGACAGTCACCCGGAGTAAACCCACGCGGACACAGGGAGAACACACCACACTCCTCACAGACAGTTACCCAGAGGAAACCCACGCGGACACAGGGAGAACACACCACACTCCTCACAGACAGTCACCCGGAGTAAACCCACGCGGACACAGGGAGAGCACACCACACTCCTCACAGACAGTCACCCGGAGAAAACCCACGCGGACACAGGGAGAACACACCACACTCCTCACAGACAGTCACCCGGAGAAAACCCACGTGGACACAGGGAGAACACACCACACTGCTCACAGACAGTCACCCGGAGAAAACCCACGTGGACACAGGGAGAACACACCACACTCCTCACAGACAGTCACCCGGAGAAAACCCACGTGGACACAGGGAGAACACACCACACTCCTCACAGACAGTCACCTGTAGGAAACCCACGCGGACACAGGGAGAACACACCACACTCCTCACAGACAGTCACCCGGAGAGGGACTAGAACCTACAACCTCCAGAGCCCGACCTCAAAATGAATGTGTTTAGATTACATGGATAATACAACATACAACCAACTTCTTAGGCTGAACTTTGTAGAAAAATATCTAGATTGTAGATTTCTTTGATAAAATGAAAGCTGCAATAAATGCAAAGGGAGAACATATTACAAATCTAATACTTCATTTAGTTTTTTTTTTTTTAATTACATACCTTTATATAATGGCATTTTTGACAGATAAATAAAGATTAATGAAGCTTCCTCAGACATTTGCACTGTTTTGTATGTCCAGTCACTACAGTTTGTTAGCTAAGTTCAGCCTGTCCTCCTACATGAATGGGAGTTTGTTTTGCTCATCGTAAACCAGTGGGAAACCCAGCCTCAACAACAGCCATAGACACTCAAGGCCAAACAGCTGCCTCAGAGCCCTGCAGCCACGTTAATAACCTTCTAACCAAAGAATGTCACCTTATCAGAACCGCTCACGGTCACACAGCCTATTTAGACATAAGAAGCAACTGTTTGGAGTCGACTCTATTTATAACCGCACATAAACATGTTCATCCTTCAGTTTTATCTGCAATATGAGCTCCAAAGAAAGTGTCACTTTATTCTAGGTGAAGTCAGCACAGATGCATTCTGACCTTGATATTAATTTGCTCCAGTAGTTATAGTGGAGGCTGCAGTACTTCCAAAGGATCTAAGATAGGGAACGTTATCCATAGAAAGTACATCCTGGTGCACATAAAACTCTGTTGGATGCTGAATGCTAAAACGGGATGCTATTGGATATAAATAAAATTTGGTGTTCCCCAGCTGTCAGGTTTTGGATTGAGTTTTTCTACAAAAACATGGCCGTTCAGTTTAGAGGTTTCTACTTCAATAAACCTGTAATTAATAAATGTCATAGAAATGGACAAAACTTCTGCTCCTTGCTCTTCACTCCTGGGCTCTCACGCTGAACTGAGCTGTGACTCATCCTTATTTAAAGGAACAGGCACTGAAACCAGTTGTTGTGAACAGGGCTGTTGAGATGGGGAGAATGCTGCTGTGCTGTTTGATCCTTGTGGAATTTTGACCAAAGCGTGGGGTAAAATATGTCCCCTTTTTAAAGGAGAAATAGGTGCTTTATGTTCTTGCTTTTTTATGTAGTGTGTAATAATTTATTCTGCTGCAGAATAGTCATATATTTCATGTTAATGCAAACAGTTCAAAGAAACACTGATCAGTAAAGGACTGAAGGAGGTTTTTGGGTACACACTTCTATATCTTAAACATGCAGTCCATGTAGTTACTAAATAATTAGCCTTAAGATATAATAAAGGAATATAGAACAACAAAAGTTAATGGAATTATCTTATTAATATTAAATTATTAAATAAACATACATTTAGTGTCTTGTACTATATTGTAAGCGTTGTATTATGCCTACAACAACACCATTGTTAGCTGGATTTGCATCAGTGATATCATTGCACCAAGCATTTTTGTAATTTTGGAATGAAATCTTGGGTTTTTTATTTGGAGAGTTCTCAATCTTTAATATAATCAAAAATGTTTAGTCTAGGGTTCTGCAAATAGTGACACTGCAAGACCCTCTGTGTTGCAAAATGAGTCTGTGGCTAAAACACATGGTCTTTAGATGTAATGGACAGACCTTAGTCCTTTTAAGTGTCGTTTCCAAGCCGTCTAGTGTGGTTAGCTAATACCTATAAACACAGATGTGTACCCATGACTCTTCATGGCTTATTGCTTTATTTGATGCTAGTGGACACTGGTTTCCATTTTGTAACTGATTTCATTTTTGTTGTTCTTAAACATGAGGTTAATGAGCTTTCTTCATTTTCCTTTGGAACAGTTGAACATTGATTTATGACTTTTTTAGTAGGAGCCATGAGTGTGAGCCTAGCGGTGTCTTATCTCGGTGATAAGCTGATAAACTGTTATGTAATGGCATCTTCCTTGTGCCGGACGTGTCAATAATGCCTGTTCCATGTCTTCTTTGTGGACTAAAACCAAAAAGACATGGGACATGAAACAGCTGGGTTCTGAAATGCTGATAGTCAGTTGCTGAGGTGACGTTTATACGGATCCATTTGAATTTTCTTTAAAAACCCTGATAGAAGAACCATAAATGCTCACTCACAATGAGGCTTGCCTCATTAAATCAAGGACACAGTGTTAATGAGTATCATTCAGCAGTGCACTGTTCCACTACAGCAACGTATATATCTGTAACACCATTCTTCTCTTATCAGAGCTGCTAAAGCTCAACGAAGCTCTTTTTCCACTGAGAAATGATCTCTTTCCTCTCCTCAGGTCAGGAGTCTGGATCCCTTTGAACTGACTGAGCGATCAGACGCTGCTGCTGTGCTCCCTTCCACTGGGGGGTGCTGTGGTCCCCAGAGCCAATCCTGCATGTAAAAGTATAAAGACTGTGTTATTTAGTCTTTGAATGGATTAATCTGGATTCATACTGATTGTATTTTGTCCTGGCAGGAAATAAGGGCTGTTAAAGTACTCTAATTGTTTACAGTATTATACAAATGTATTATGTCTCAAAATCAAACTAAGATCATATGTTAAACTTGTATATGGCAGCACTGTTGAGGCATAATTTCAAAGTTTAACACCTTGAAAAAATATTTATATGTATTTTATTGTAATATGTATTAATATGTTAATTTCAGCAATTACATGCATACATCCATATAATTATATTAATTATTTTATATTGCTGCGATTATTAGTGTAATATTATTTGGGTGCTTGCAAAGAATAAAGCATACATCAGCTATGTACAGTTTTGAGTAACACTGCATGATACGTTTTTTTTTTGTCAGCATAATAGCATAATAATAATTATTATTAATGATAATTAATATAATAAACAAAATAAATGACCATCTAAAAAGCAGTGTTAAACATTGTGTATATATATATATATATATATATATATATAAACCTAACTTTTACCCTGCATTGCTTTCCACAGTAAATCAAATGTTAACCGTGCAGCTGTTCGTAAGCATAATTCATCTGAATCAGATTAGAAATGAATCACAGATGGACATCAGTGTAGATCAGATTTGTGTGTAATGTTATGTAATACATATACATTCCTTGTGCCATCTCCCTGTATTTCATAACCAGCATCAGCTGTTGTCTTTGTTTACAGAGCAGTCAGAGCAGGTCCAGTATTAAGGATAGAATGAAGGGAAGAAATGTGCAAAATGCCTCCTGATGATCTGAGATGGTGTCCATCCCAATGGTGGTGATGGCCAAAAAAATTAAGGATATTCATGACCATATGTGAAAATTAACGAACGAACAAATGTAGGTGAATATAAGGAGACGTCTTTATTGACTGTACTTAACTAGGAATAAAGGTGTGATTATTGATTGGGAAATACACATCCATCTGTATTTTACATATTGTTTCTCTCCATTTAGAACTTGTATGTTCGTTTTTGTGGATTTTGCGTTTTCTACATCATTTGAACATAGCAGGTGTCCTTCACATTGTGATAAAACGTCATCATGAATCGACCATTAGAAATGCTCCATGGCTCCATAAATAAAATCTTTTTACACTTCCATTGAAAGTCCTTCTCCTGTAAAGTGGCATTTTTGGGAGATATCTGTTTTACTTGGACAGCGACAACGTACCTGAGTGATTGTGACTGTTTCTACCCACCTCTGTTTATTGTACAGTGTTTTGCATGGCTGCCAAAACATAACTGACACATCAGCGACTTTGTTATCTTCTAAAGACACTAAAATCCTCAGAGCTGAGCATCTGTCTCAGTTCCAACTGTACTATATTACTTTTGATGTTACCCTCACTTGAAGAGATAAGCAATAACCGAGCTATTGAGCTCACAATCAGAAGAATGTCCTTTGGCTCTCATCGACCATTACCAACATCCAATGATTTTTACTGCTGTTTGGAGATTGAACTTTTAATCTTCTATCTTAGAGGGGCATGTCATCAAGATAACACTGGTCATATCGGCATAAATGCTAGCTACAAATTTCAACTACTGTAGCATGTCCACATTCAGCTAAGAGCTTCATTTGGAGTAGTGCTGTGTATCACTGAATCCCAACATGAGGATTTGTAGCCTCCAGGCAAAACCATTTACTTCAGGTTGAATGAGCACATCATAAATGAAGTTTCACTTAACTCTTCATGCAGATGCTAGTGGAAACTACTTTGATCATGGTTTAAAAACATTCTCTTCAAACGCTGTGATAGAAGAATCTTCACTTCTGTTTAAATCATGACCTCAACAATTGTGATAAATACACAGTTATGTTCATTTAAATGTTCTTTATGAATGTCCTCTGTGAACTAGAAACCACAGTTGTTTAATATTATTATATTCAACCTAGGGTGGAACGGTGGCGCAGCAGGTAGGTGTCGCAGTCACACATCTCCAGGGACCTGGAGGTTGTGGGTTTGATTCCTACTCTGGGTGACTGTCTGTGAGGAGTGTGGTGTGTTCGCCCTGTGTCTGCGTGGGTTTCCTCCGGGTGACTGTCTGGGAGGAGTGTGGTGTGTTCTCCCTGTGTCCACGTGGGTTTCCTTCGGATGACTGTGAGGAGTTTGGTGTGTTCTCCCTGTGTCCACGTGGGTTTCCTGACGGTGCGCCGGTTTCCTCCCACTGTCCAAAAACACACGTTTGTAGGTGTGAATGTGTGAGTGTGTGTCGCCCTGTGAAGGACTGGCGCCCCCTCCAGGGTGTATTTCTGCCTTGCGCCCAATGATTCCAGGTAGGCTCTGGACCCACCGTGACCCTGAACTGGATAAGCGGTTACAGATAATGAATGGATGGATGGATATTCAACCTATCATGCCTGACAATGGACAAGTGTAATGTGCTGTAGAATTGTACCTCAGGTGAACAATGGACTGTATGTTTACATTTTGTATTTCATTTTTAATATATTTGATGAAGCTTTTAAAAATATGGATGAATGAGTGAGTTATTTTTTCTGTAAAACCTGTTGCCCCATTTGTTCTGAAAAATGATTAATATAAGAATAAATTAAATAAAATCATTTTTTTGAAAAAGCTTTCTTTAGATTTCACATTTATTTCTAACCATTTATATAAAAAGGCAAGGTCTATCTGATTTTCAAATGTACAACAATGTACTTATTAATATGCAAACTGCTTCAGATATATACTTATATAGACTATTCTTCTCAATGATAAAATGTGTGTGTGTGTGTGAGAGAGAGAGAGAGTGAGTGAGATATACTTATGTGTTGGTATAGCATGTACCTCACAGATTTTATTAAAACATTCTCTCAGAATGATTCAAAAGTGTGTCTCACGTATGACACAGTGACCCATGACCTTTGTGTGCATTTTATGTGAGAATTTTCTGAGGCATTAATCTCATTAGACGTCTGGTTCCTGTCACCACCATTGTAAAACCTTCAGGCCAGGGAAGTTTCCTCAGAATGGAGCACTTCATATCAAACCACACTGAATGACAGGCTTAAACCCCTAGAGTGAAAATCGCTAGACATTGAGTGAAATATGCAGTAAAAACAAAAGCTGAGCACTTGTTCCAAAGACAGGAGCAGGGATGGACTCAGACTCCCAGGGTCTCTGGAAGGTTATAAATGTAATGAACCAATCCTGTGAACTTGTAGGGCGGGGTTCTCCAGGTAAGCTTGAACTGCAGGTCAGTGACAGCGGTGGGCGGAGACAGGTCAGGCTACTTGCATATTCATAGATCTGTAGTACGGAATAAACGCATCATCAGATGGTGGACCTTAGTCTAGACCTGGACTGAGTGATGGTGCTATCTGAATCCAGGCCTTGGATTTTGATATAAATAAATGAGAAATATATTCATAAAATATTATTTTATTGGTGCAGTTGTGACAGACAGGGCGACTCAGTGGAGCTGCAGGTGGTGTTGCTGTTCAAACCCCATCTGGGGTCACTGTGAGGAGTTTGGTGTGTTCTCCCTGTGTCTTCATGGTTTTCCTCCAGGAGCTCTGGTTTCTTCCCACAATGCTAAAAACACATGTTTGTTGGTGGATTGACCATTGTCAGAGTGACTAGGTGAGTGTTTGGTGCCCTGTGAAGGACTGGCGCCCCCTCCAGGGTGTGTTCCTGCCTTGCGCCCAAAGATTCCAGGTAAGCTCTGGACCCACCGCGACCCTGAACTGGATGAAGTGGTTACAGAGAATGAATGAATAAAAATGTACTTGTTGCCCATGGCTGGTCCACTAGAGATTGCAAGATGTATAATAAGGACAATTAAATACAGAAAGCTGAAGATTTGTGGAAGAACGTCATGGATGATGTGTTCCTGAAAGTGTGGCATTAATCAAAAGCAGCAATGAGAGGTGCCACCATTAGAGAAATCACAAAACATTAGGTTTGGACTTCTGTTTGGAGGCCCTCTGTGAATTTAAATTGAACAGCTGTGTCATAGAATGAGAGCTAAACCACTTTTAAAGCATTAGGGGATTTGTTTTGATAAAAATCTTTTTTTTTTTTTTTGGATGAACAGATATGAGTTTATAAGAATTTAAATGATGACTAAGTAGGGCTTTAACTCCGCAGTTAAATGTGGACCTACACACGCTTAAATATTATATTTTTTGGACTATATAAATATATATATATATGTATAAAAATTAACGGTTTTACAGTGTTGCCTCAAAAAAGTTAAAAAGTCACGAGGAAACTTCTCTCGGCGCTCATTTGAATTCAGCGTGGCTCATGCTCACGCTGATTGGCTGTTTCGGTTGTCCGTTCTCCGCCCCCTGATATCCCTGCGCTGTGATTCGCCGGTGGCGCGGGCTGTGGGCGGGGCTGGACGCCAAGCACGAGTTTGGCGCTGCAGTGAGTTCAGTTTGAGCGGCGCGGCGTCGTGGAGCGCAGGGCTCCTCCGTGCTGCAGCTGAGGACATGAAGCCGCGCTGCCATTGGCTCTGACTGCTGGGGTTTCTCTCTTTCCGCTCCCTTTTCTTTTTTTTTTTTTTTTTGTTTTAAGCCATTTTCATTCCAGGCGGCTCTGTGCCCTTCTTTCTCCTCAATGGCCGAGGGGTCGGTGCCAGGAGCGGCAGCGTCCAGCAGCGCGAAAATGGCGTCACTTCTCCGGGTGCGAGTTCTGAGCCTCATTTTCTTGACCGTGGTGGGCGCCTGCTTAATTGCCCCTACGAGGGGTAAAGAAGGGGGAGGAGGAGGAGGGTCTGGAGAACGAGCAAGAGCCGGAGGAGGAGGAGGAAGGGGAGAGGAGACGGTCATTATCGGCCTGCGCCTGGAGGACACCGACGACATTTCCTTTATGGATAAGGGCTACCTGCGCGTGAGCGAGAGGTCCCGCGTGAAGCTGCGCGTCTACGGCCAGAACATCAACAACGAGACGTGGTCCAAGATCGCCTTCACGGAGCACGAGCGCGGCCGCGCCGTGGGCCACACGCTGGACGGATCCCCGGGCGTCGACAACAAGAGCGAGGAGGAGTCGAGCGCGCAGCCGTGCGGCATCAGGACCTCGGACATCCTCATCCTGCCCAACATCGTGCTCAGCCGCAGGACCTCCGGGGTCGTGGAGATCGACGTGAAGCCGCTGCGCAAGACGGAGCGCAGCAAGGCGTACTACCTGTGCATCGCCACGTCCGCGCCTGCGGGAGCGCGCGACCCCTGGACGGAGAGCACGTGGATGTATCACGAGGGCGACGACGCGGTGGTGATCGTGGTTGAGGAGAAGAAGTTCCTGTTGCCTTTCTGGCTGCAGGTGATCTTCATCTCCATGCTGCTGTGCCTCTCGGGGATGTTCAGCGGCCTCAACCTGGGCCTCATGGCGCTGGACCCCATGGAGCTCCAGATCGTGCAGAACTGTGGCACGGAGCGTGAGAAGACCTACGCACGGAAGATCGAGCCGGTCCGGAGCCAAGGGAACTACCTGCTGTGCTCGCTCCTGCTCGGCAACGTCCTGGTGAACACCACGCTCACCATCCTGCTGGACGACATCGCGGGGAACGGCCTGATCGCCGTGGTCATGTCCACCATTGGCATCGTCATCTTCGGCGAGATCGTGCCCCAGGCCATCTGCTCGAGGCACGGGCTGGCCGTGGGCGCCAACACCATCTTCCTGACCAAGTTCTTCATGCTGCTCACCTTCCCGGCCTCCTACCCCGTCAGCAAGCTGCTCGACTACCTCCTGGGCCAGGAGATCGGCACCGTGTACAACCGCGAGAAGCTGCTGGAGATGCTGCGCGTCACGGACCCCTACAACGACCTGGTGAAAGAGGAGCTCAACATCATACAGGGCGCGCTGGAGCTGCGCACCAAGACCGTGGAGGACGTGATGACGCCTCTGCGCGACTGCTTCATGAT